>NC_091618.1:83537500-83580000 GCF_027580195.1 Bos mutus
CTCGCCATCCCTCGGCATACTCTCCCGCTCCTCCGAGTCAGAGTACCCCTGAGGAGTGATGCTCTGCAAGTAAGCCCGGTTCATCAGCAGCTCGGTGGGTTCCAAGTGCCCTTTCTCGCGCGCCTCGCGCTCCGCCGCTTCCCGCTCCTCCGCCTCCCGCTTGCAGTAGGAATACCTGTGATTCATGTGCTGCGAGTAGGAGCCCGAGTGTGAGAAGCGCTTGCCACATTTATCACACTGATAGGGCTTCTCGCCTGAGTGAAGCCTCGAGTGCTCGATAAGGTGGTGCTTGTGTTTAAACGCTTTCTTACAAATCTGACACTGATGTGGTCTTTTTCCTGGGAGAGAGAACAAGATTACAGGGTGATTAGTGTCTGTGCGGGAAGTCTCTTTTCCAAGAATTCTGCAAATGTGTCCGGACCGAGGCAGAAGGGAGTCTGCGAACGGCTGGAAGATCAACACACCTCAGTCTCATGGAACGAGGGTTAGGCAGATGCGTTTTTCATCTCTTAATTTGGCGTTCTAATGCATGCTTCTGGGTGCAATACAGTTAATAAACAAGAAAAAACTCCAAAGCTACTAAAGCAAAAGAATCTCAGGAAGCTTTTAATTGCTAATTGCCTCATTAAAAACTCTGAAAAATGTTCTACTGCACAAGAAATTTCTCGTGCATCAGCACGTAGTATTCAGGTAATTCTTTTCTGTACATTTTTAAAAACAAGGACTTGTATAAAAATGATCAAGATGGCATCATCGCTGACTTTGCCATATACACCCTCTGCTTGTTACAGCATAAATGACTGCTTTGGAAATGGGCTTTATAGCTCAAACAGGAGCAAACTGCCAAGTCAGGCAGGAGCAGGAATAGAGGAAAGATGATGTTAAGAATGTCTTATCAGCCATATGCTTCTAAGAATACAAATTAGAGAAGAAATCATTTGAAAACACAAAGCAGAAAGATAGATGTCATGCAGGCTGAACTAACCCAAACAGTGTTTTCCCTCTAAAGTTTTCCATGAGATGTCAGCCACTTGTTGAGTGTTAAAATACTCTTCAGCTAGAGAATGCTGTATTTCCTTTGGCATTCCAGGCAGTGTCTAACCAGTGTTTGGAACTTGAAACTGGTGCCAAGCCTAAACACATCTGGTTGATTCCAGGCCACAAATAGCATTGGAATGCCTTCAACACCTTCCATAGCTGCCATACTTAAAAGTTTATTTCCAAAATAGAACTGACAAAAAAAATTTATCAGACTGATGCTCCAGAATTAAAGTCAGAAATGTGTCATGAAGAGCAGTATGTATCATCATAACATACATGAAGTTATGTGCTTATATTTCCTAATACAAATTCGCATTTCAGCAAATCGAAAACCAGCATGAGTAGATTCAATACCATTTTCATTTGCTAAGTGACATTCAGATTAGGAATCCATTCTACACACTTCACGTATTCAGGTATATGGTGATATATAATCTCAATTAGTAATCAAATATCTTTAATAATGTTATTGAATGCCTCTGGGGCATGCTACTATTTAGAAAATGCTGTTGGATGCTCTATGTTAGTTCATTAATGATCTTTATCTTATTGTAACATCCAGGATAAATTAAGTGATAAAATGTGGTAAACCACAATATTAGAGTAGGAAGAAGTTATTTACCTGTAAGAGGAAAAAAAATAGAAAGTATTGGAAATAAAGAAGATTCTAGTAATCTGTTTCAAGGCCGCTTGTAGTCTGAAGAAAAAAAGTGTAATTCAAACCACACAAGAACTTAACTTTTGGAAAAGATGTATTGAATGAGGTAAAGTAGATAACACAGAAGAGAATGTCAATGGAGTGCCAAGAGTTTGGAAAGAGAGTGTGCTTTTTCATTTGACAAGACCACCGGGTGGGAAGGTAATTTAACAGGAAGCAGAAGTGCATTTGGGAAAAAGACAGAGGTTTTGCCTCCCAGAAAACCTCAAGTTGCTATATATGAATTTGATCTCTCTTGTGTGTATTTTACTTGGACCTTTAAAAAAATGCTATTAGGAGCTAGGATAAGATGATTCTGACAGTGGTAATTCATTCACAGAGCCAGGGTGGTGCAGAGTTAGATAGGGAAGATGGATTCTAGAGTTTGACTGCCCAGGTTCAAATCCATCTTTTAAGACCTGCTGTGTAGCCTAAGGCATGTTAACCTCTCCCTCTGAGGATTAGGGTCCTTGTTGGTAATAGGGAAATCATTTGGGGACCTAACTTGTAGACTGGGCACCAAGAGTGAAGGAGACAATGTAGGTAAAGTGTTTAGTTCAAGGACTGCACATAGTAAGCACTCAATGAATGTTCGATATTTTTATTTGTATTTATTAGTACAGGTTCAGTAATTTCCCAAGTTGTAAGCAAGATGCATGTATCAGGAGCAAAGTACATGGAAGAAATGAATCTGAATGGAGAGAAGAGAAATTGCAGAATAAAACTAAAAACTTTCTTGGTTCTTTAGTTGCTACATGCATGTGGGCAGAACTGTTCTGCAACCTCTCTTAATGTCTCAGAAGTTCAAGGGCCCAGGAATGTTGATTGGTTAGTTCACTACATGGATCAGCTGTGTGAATAATTGTGAACAAACATCACAGTTGATATGGCTGTCTCTTTTCCAAAGGAACAAAACACAGAGCAATGTCCTTAATGAGCGTTCTCAAGGACAAGTTCAAGGCCTGTTAGATATGCCTCGGGGATGCCCACTGAACTGAAGTCTTTAAGATATAGATATTTGATGTGTGCTCATTCTTAGTCACTTCGGTTGTGTCTGATTCTTTGCGACCCTGTGGATGGTAGCCTGCCAGCCTTCTCTGTACATGGGATTTTCCCAGCTAGTATACTGGAGTGGTCTGCCATTCCCTCCTCCAGGGGATCTTCCTGACCCAGGGATCAAACCCACGTCTCCTGTGTCTCCTGCATTGCAGGCGAATTCTTTACCACTGAGGCACCGGCGTAGCCCATAGATATTCGATAGTTACAGGCGGTTGATTTTAAGGGAGTCCTTTTGATCATAAATATCATGCTTATATTAAAATACATTAATTCTACATTATGAACCAACAACCTAAAAGAAAAAACTGTTCAGCTATTATGTCATGCCAAAGACAGAATTTGAGAGCAGAAGCTTTAGAATTGCACTAAATATTCTACTAATCTCCAGAAATTTCACTGGTAAGCATTTAATACATTCAGTTTAAATAGGAACTGACTTGGCCATTTATCTCTTTTTAAATTGCTTGATTGGTTTACCTGATTCAAATCAAGATGTCCTGGAATTAAGTTTCCACATGAACAAAATTCAGAAAAAAACATCCAAACTGATATTGAGTAAGTAAAAACTTTTACAGGGTAAGTTTTTTTTTTTCCCTCTAATATCAAGGTTCATGATTCACCTGACAGAATAACTGAAATTCATAAATGAAAGGTCTGTGGTATGAAGAAGATTATCATGTAACTGAAAAACAAAATTGGCTGGGTAATTTGAAACTTTACCTTCACTCCAAAGTAGGAACATTTTTTTATTACTTTTCTAAATAAAGTAGGTTTAAAAGCACCTACCTTTCTCAATAGAGAAAGTACTCAATAGATGTCAGATTTAAATTTTAGTGGAATTTAAGTTAATTCTTTTTTTTTTTTAATAAGTGAATTGTTTACAGTGCTTAACAAGAGTTTCAGATTTTTTATTTCTCATTCCTTGTTTGTGACAATTAATTCTATTGAAATCAACATTTATGTAGGGTTTTCTTCCTCTGTCCCAGTCCCAATTCCCAGGAAAAGCAAGCAAGCAATGAGCCATTGGTAAGGAGAATTAAAGATTATTATTTTTGGTGTCTGCTTAGGAAATAAACAGGCTGAGGTAAAAGAGCACAGAATCTTGAAAATAAGTAGCTCATAATTTCCTTCTTAAACTATTTTATATGTTAAATTGTAGACAGATATAACAAATACAGTTTATCAATGACACATTCATAATCAACACATAATCAAATGACCATTCAATCTCATTTCCCAACCTTAGAATCAATCAACCCAAAGATTGTTCTCCTTATAATTTTCTTTTTAACACATTCTCAAAGTATTACTAGTCCTTAATATAAACAAATAAAAGGCTTGTGGGGCCCAGTTAGGAAGGAAAGTAAGCTAAATTTCCACATATATCATAGTGATAGAAAATTCATGAAGAACTTCACTTTGATAGAACCTAATACACTGACAGTAGAAAATGTCACGAGATGTTTGGTCAAGAGACCAAAAAAGTTTACACAGTGGAAACTTGACAATCTGGGAAGCCAACAGGAGAATAATTAATCACAAGTTTAGAGAAATCATTGGATGGTTAGCATCTTGTTGCTAGGCAATGTTTCTAGGCAGCTGATTTTCTCACATCTTAAAGGATCAGAACATTTTTTTAGTATAGTATATTTTTCAAATTGATTATGCATATTTGTGTTTGTCAACTTTGGTGTCTCTCAACTATCTATACACCTTGGAGTTTATGGACTAATTTGTAAGAAATAAAGGTATTGGCTGGATGTCAATATGTATAACAGCCCTCACTAAAATAAAAGTTTTGCACTCACCCTCTAGTAAATGATAGAGTTTACATATGTTCATATAATAAAACCAATCAGAGAGGGAAAGATGCCTTCAATGATGTGCTTACTGTAGCTGAATAACGAAATACAAAATATATTTGAGGTTGATTAAGATATTAAAGTAAATTTAGGTATAAAAATATATTTAATCTATAATACATAAATAGGACTTGGTACTAAAGAAAATATCTATTGATATGTATCATAAAAGACAAGTGTAAGAAAACTGACATTTCAAACATTGAATTAGGTCACATAAGCATAAAAACTATTGGGATTTGCTATTTAAATTAGGTTGCTTTTAAAGTATCAGTAGTAAAACTTTCAAAATAATGGCAATTAGTATCAGACAATTGAAGAAAAAGAAAACTGGGTTGGTTGAAATAAGAGCGCTGTTATTTATCAACTTTGTTCTTTTCACAAATACCCTCAATGTTTAATGTTGCAAAACTCACCCAACTTTTCCACAGCCTCAGGTGACTGTGGTCACTTGTACGGCCTCTGCCACGTGCCCAGTGAGGAGTAAGGCAAGGTGACAGTACAAATGCTTCCCAAGGATCATTTTCAATCGCTAAAAAGGATACTATGGATGTAGACGGTCAAAATGTGACAGGAAGTATTCACATTCCCTTTTCTTTGTTGTTCTTGTTTGCATCTTCATCACTTTCCCCCAAAAAGCATTTATGTTAGGTTAATTTTTTTCCTCTATATTTTAAAAATGTTTGATACTAGACATCTTGGTTTAAAATGAGAACCTTCCTATAATTTCCAGCCATCAGTATTTTGGTTGCAATCCTGCATTCTTTCTTTTCCCACCTAGGCCCAGTGCAGCATACCACATTTCTGGTGGAGAAAAGCTGGAGATGGATTAAGAACAGGGATGAAGCAGAGCTATTTTTTGGTTAATGGTGGGAGGGGGAAGGAGGGAGGGAACACAGGTATGGGTCCAGCACATAATAGATCAGATCTTGGATTTGGGGAACAAATACTGCTTCTTCTTATGGCCCTTGGCTTTCTTTTGAAAAATTAAGCCATTCTCTCTCTACTTATAGGGAAAAATCAAGCTATCTTGTCAACCCTGTTTAATTCTTCCTGAAAAGGAATGCATGAATTGGAAAGAAATAGTCTACATTTAGAAAGTTGTATTTTAGTCTTCCAAATATCAGTAATTTCAGTAGCTCATTTGGCCTATTATTCACTTATGTCTTTTCTTTCACAGTCCTAACATTTTTAGTTTATTCAAAATATGGCCAATTTGTAAAAACCAAACTGAATACCAACCCCCGCCCCCCCGCCACTCATGGCTTACTTGATGTTTCGATGATGAAACAAATACAGCATTGACTGAATTTTTTATTGTTCAATTTTTCCACATATAGGTTCATCACAGCTTAAGAATTTGAAGATATTTTCTGTAGCTGGCTTGTGTCATGTCATTTCGTTGCCCTGGCCATTTAAATACATCTTTGACAGGATTTGTGAATTTGGTGTACAGACTAACTTGAAAAATATAAGACAAGCAGGCTCATAAACACATGAATGATCCAATAAACAGGCAACAAAAAAGTCCTACTGAGCTAGGCAAAAGCATTATTTCTTCCTTGTTGAAGGTATCAGCATATGCTACATCTTATGTTGCACAAGTGCACTCATTAAATATTATGAAATGTACAGCACGCCGGGAAGCTCTAACTAGCTAGTCAAAGTCACTCATACCTGTGTGTTCGTATTTATGTCGCAGAAGGGAACTGCTTTTCTGGAATGTCTTGTCACACAAATCACATGCATACATGCCACTCTCTGTCTTCTTGATCTTCTTTCGAGACAGACAGGAGTCGGAGTCTGTCATGTCATCTAGGCCTGACATGTAGTCTTGTGCTCCATCAAGCAATTCTCCCTGTGACATAATCACATAGTTCAACACAGTCGCTTCTCTTTGTGTTTATAACAAACAAGTTTGCATCGGCTGACATTTGGAGAATCTCAGAAGTGCTCTCTATGAATCCATCTAGTTCTTAGAAACTGTTATTTTCCATAAACAATATATGACGGTTCACATTTCAACAAAAATATAAACCTTCTCTGCCCTAGGTGGTAGAGCTTGTTGTTTTTCAAGGATAGAAAATGGTCAACTCTGAAGGTGAGAGAAACATAAACTTCCTCATATTCCTTAATTTTTTTTCTATCAGCAAATATCTGTGAGTGAGAATTAAATATCAGAATTTGTGTATTTTCCAGTGTGCTTAACTTTAGAAATGATCTGTAGCTGCAGAAACCCCATTTTAATTGAATTTTATATTTAGGTACAAAATGTTATTATTATGCAATCTATTTAAATGTATGTCTACCAACTAAAGGCCTCGAGCTATATTTTTATATTTAATTTTCTAATTTGAAATAGGGAATATTAATAACACTTTTTATCAATGTTCTATCTATGTTAAAACAGCCTTCAGCATTGAGCAATAATGAATGTGGATCAGTAAATTATTAAATTTCTTGATATTTATTTTGTCTTGATCCAAAGGAGTGCAAACTTGCATGATAACATACATTTCCATTTGCTAGCCCACAGTTCACTTTTCCTAGACTACGTTTGCACTAATTAATATTAGAGAAGATTAAAAAGGCTTAAATACATTTACAAAGAGGGCAGATGTACTGTAAATTGGAATACTGGAACAGCTGTTACAGAGGTGCACTGCTACTTATGCTCCTATTTTGTAAACAGGGATTTTACTCCATGATGCTAAAACATACCTGCTTTTATATTTTAAAAACCATAAATTATTCACTAGCTTGAAAACTACAAAGGAAGTCATGTGGAATGTACAAAATATTTTTTAAAATACTCTTCCAAATAAAGTGTTCTCTATGAAACCAAGTGCACATCAAATTTACATATGTATTATTGCAAATTGTGAGCATCTCTAAAAGTATGTGACTGTCAAAAATGTTAACATTTAGCTTCTATGTAAGTCCTAGAAAATACTCATGAAGTGAAGTGAAAGTCACTCAGTCATGTCTGACTCTTTGCGACCCCATGATCTGTACAGTCCATGGAATTCTCCAGCCCAGGATACTGGGGTGGGTTGCCTTTCCCTTCTCCAGGGGATCTTCCCAACCCAGGGATTGAACTGAGGTCTCCTGCACTGCAGGCAGATTCTTTACCATCTGAGCTATCAGGGAAACCCCCCAAATACTCATATCAGCATATAATTCTGAAAGCAGATGGATCGATCTAAATAAACCTTAATGATAAATATTAAGTTCTTTATCTTTTCTTAAGGCACAATTGCTTGATAGCAAAGGGTCCCACTGTTTTTCCATTTATTTGTCTAGCCCACTCAGTTTTAACTTCAACTTCAAACCCACTGTTCTATTTCTGCTGAGAACACAGCATTAGATTTTTTTTCCACTAAGATTTTTTCCTACATACACATAAGTGATATAATTTTCACCTCCTCTCTTCCGATTAAAAAAAAGTCTCATTACCTGAAATCCTGGTTTCCGCTGGTACTTTCTCCTTTGCTGCATGTCAGCAAAAGTAGCTGCTCCAGTTGGGTAAGTATAGGCCATGTGTGGTAGGAAGCTCATCTGATCCAGTCCTGGGTATGGTCGCAGTCCAGGGATACTCGTCTGGACTGGTGGCATGAAAGTGGCCGGGGGGAACGCGCTTTGTGGAGGAAGAGCTGTGTAGAGAGGTTTGGCACTAAAGGGGTTCATGCCGAACACTGGGTTAGCACTTTTGCTGTCCAGATTATTTGAATTTGAAAACTCCTTCTTGATAAAAGTCAAGTTCAGAGGCTCATCTGAGTTTTCAGATGACGAAGAAACACTGTTGTGGTCTAAATTTATGCTGCCAACTTTCGTTTTGTTCTTTGTGGCTATAATACTTTTGGGTTCTTTCATTTGTTTTGGTAATGACAGGTCCAAAGGCTCAGCCTGGAGCTCCTCAGATGAGAAGCTGTTTGGAGTGTAAGAACTACTGTGGGAGTTTTTAGAAGATGTGGAGGAAAGATTTAAGGGAGAAGGAGTATTACTCCTTGAGTGGTCCAATTTTTCAACTGGTTTAATATTGGTAAAATGGGAAGGTTTTGTTAGCCTGAGAGGAGGGTCACAATTCGTAACACTGTTGTGGAGTTCTGCTATAGATGGTGACGTTATGGAGTCCATGGGTTTTACGGGAGACCTGGGTAATAAAGAGTCTTTTGTGGGAGGGTTACTGTTGGGAGCTAATGGCTTGGAGCTCCTTTCCAGTGATGGTGACCTGGAATTTGAGTACTGGTAGACTTTTCGTTGCTCAAACCATTCCTTCACAAATTCCTGAGGAAGGCCCACAGCAATGGAAATTTTCAGCAGTTCATCAGAGTTGGGCTCCATGTTCATAGCATAATATGCTTTAAGTACAGACATGTGGTCCTTGTATGGGTTGATGGGGCTTGTCATTCCTTTCTCAGAAAGTACAGATGACAAGAGGAGGGCTTTATTATCAACAAAAACTCCAGCTTTGTTGGGGACTATGTTTTCATGGGGTTGCAGGACTGCCTTGATCTCTTCATTCATCTTACAAAGGTAACGTTCATGCTGATGCAAAGGAATGGGGCCAGGAAAACTTTCTTTACAGAACTGGCAGGAGAATGGAGTGGATATGTTGTGGTTCTCAATCATTTTGTCATCGGTGACCAAATCTATTAAAGTACGTAGCTTCTCTTTCTTTATATTACTGATCTGTCTCCTTGAGTCAGTAGTCAAGCTCTGGAGGCAAGCTTTGGCTTCATTGACTTTTTCTAACGTGTAGTCAATAATACTTTTAGTGGCACCATTATGACTCACTACTGGAAGACCTACGGGTGGAATATTAGGAGAAGTAACTCCTTGTTCCTCAGGTTGAGAGCATGGATCCTTCATGTGATAACCTTTCAACTTGGAAATTTCTTCAGCCTTGCAGTCCATTTTTTGTCTGGAAACTGTGTTGTCCACAATCTGTAGAACCTTTTGTACCTCGCTTAAATTACTATTCATCGTGGGAAATCCAAGTAAAGGGGCTTCCATCCCTACACCTAAGTGCTGCATTGGACTCTGAGCAGACGGATGAACTCCTAAAGGGCTGGTGGCTCCAAGTGCACCATTCATAAAAGGACTAGTTCCACTAAACCCATGTGTGGCCATAAGAACTTTATAGTCATTGAAGTCTAGTGGTTCTGTTTTAATTTTAAGTAAGCCTGTCTGTTCAGACATACTAAGTGGTTTTCCATTCTCCAATTTGTTTCTTAACTGGGTAATGGCTGAATTAGTAGGAGAAGAAGAAACAGAATTAGGAGAAGAACCTGTCTTGATATTGTTTCTCATTCGGCCATTTACAGAGATTAAGCCAATACATTTCTTGCTGCTGATGTGTGAACTGTAGGAACCAGAATGGGAGAAACGTTTCTTGCAGTTGGGGCACTCGTACGGTTTTTCACCTAAAATGACAATTAAAATTAATGTTATTTTTTTTTTTCTTTTTGATGGGGCAACAATTGCAATCGTCTACCCAGGCAAGAATCTGTGCAATCAAAGGAAAGGAACACAATGGGGCACCTCTACATTCTAGGCGCTTAGATTAGAATTATGTGGCTATAACTGTTTCTGGGCTTTATCTACCCTGGGAGGACATAATTCAAGATGTTAGCAGTGGAAGGTGAGGGCTATCTGTG
The DNA here is from genome assembly GCF_027580195.1 of Bos mutus. Taxonomy (NCBI): domain Eukaryota; kingdom Metazoa; phylum Chordata; class Mammalia; order Artiodactyla; family Bovidae; genus Bos; species Bos mutus. The sequence goes on from NC_091618.1 coordinate 83,547,820, forward strand.
CCTTTTTCAGCCAAGATCCAAAATCTTGTCTTGCCATCGGCAGCCTCCTATTTAAACAGAGTGTTAGATTAATGTGTGGTCAATAGCACAATAAAGATGTCACAGTATTTAAAGGAAAGTGTAGCCATGGCTTTAATCAACTCTGTGAAGATTCCATTGATTCTACCAATCCAACTAGTCCTTTGACTAGCATCCAATTTGGTAATAAAATGCTTGGCAGAGCTATCAAAATAGTTATAAAGAAGAAATCTCAGTGGTAAGATGTTGTTCTAAAAATACAGCTTTCAAAAAAAAATAATATAGCTATCAGGAATCAAGGAACACTTATCATACAAAAGCTCTTATCCAAAATTCTTCCACATTCTTCTTTCAAGTTTAGGTATCAAAAAATGAATATCCTTCAGAATTTGCCAGCTGAGTTTCTTCAGGTCAAAAACATTTTAAAGGACAAAAAGGAGCCTTTAGATTTCACAAGAAGGCAAAACACGTGCAGTTTTCCAGAAGTATAAGCACTCCTCCTCTTATTAGTAGTGCTACTGGCGGTACCGTAAGGCTCATGAGGCCAAGCGGGCACACGAAGCTTACGACGTGAATGTGCAGTTCTAAAAGACTACAAACAGGGTTGTGTACATTTTATGCGATCTTTAGAAACGTTCCTAATGAAACAGAACGCAAAAACAAGCACCAGCGCCTCAGCCACTCACCACTGTGGATTCGCAGGTGTTCCTTCAGATGGTGTTTATATTTGAAGGCCTTGCCACACTCTGTGCATTTGAACTTGCGATTACCTGCTCCTTGGGTCAGCATTTGGTGCTATAAAAGGAGAAAGACTGACATCAGTTTTGTGCAGGAGGAACAAAGGAAATTCGTTACAAATATTTTTAAAAGGCTTCTATTTTCAGACAGGCCAAAAGGTTTGAGTGCATGTTTATTTATTTGCCCAGTCTTTCAGAGTTGCAATAAAAGTGATAATGTTGGCAATAAAATTGGAACAAATAAAAAAAAAAGTGCTTTCACATGCGCATCCAACACTTGCTTTAGAATTATCTCTGTAGTCTCTTTTCCAAAATGTTTCTTTGAGCCGTTGGAGATGAGAAAGCATAATTGCAAAGATGTTTGTGGCTCTCTGTGTTTACTGCAGATTCTAAAATCTGAAGATTCCCTGTTGGAACGCAATGATTTTGTCAAGGAAAAAAATAAATATTATACTCAAAATTCTAGTCTCCCCGAAGAACTCCCCACACACACAACTCATTTTCTCTTTTCTGTATTGAGGTAAAAGCATATCTTATACTGAAGCAATACTAATTTTAAAGAAGAAAGAAAAAAACCTCACATAAATTAAAAAATCCTCAATTATAAATATTTTATTACATGATAAGCACGTTTAAATACCTCATTCACAGTGCTAGTAGCAAATATAAACCCTGTTTTTCCTGAGATGTTGCATGTAAGATTTGATTCATTATCAAATGTAAGAGACAACATCTTGGGCTAGAACTGCTTGAGCAGTTTTATCACAGGCCAGTAGGAAAGACTTCAACGACCTGTCATTTTCCTTTTGAGTAGTGTGCTAGGGAGTAGGGACGAAAAAGAAAAAAAGTTTGCTGAAAAGACAAGTTAAAAGCAGCAAAGATATAATCAAACACAGCTGACCTTTTTGAACAAGGGAAAAAAAGCACTGTGACTTAGAATTCTGAAAAAAAAAAGAAAGAAAGAAAGAAATACAGTCATCCACTCTGGATGTTCAAGGTAGGAGGCCAGCCTTTTTCAAGCAGCAATGACACAAAAGCCTTTTGCAAAAAAGACAGTACAGAAACGGTATGACAACTGCTAGGGTGTGCTGAATCTTCCCACATTCCTAGTGAGACAGATGGTGTTACATGGGACACAGGGAGGTTTGTTCAAACAGCAGCAACCTTCAAAGATCAAGCGGAGCCCAGCCCGCCGAGCGCCATTGAGGGACCAGCGCTCATATGTTGCTGAGTTGCATAAACAAACAGCAACAGCTGCTTTGTCTCCCCCCACAGCCCTCAGAGGACTACTATAAACTTTAGTTGTGCCACTGTTAATATGATACAATCATTTTAATTTACTAATTGTAAATGCCATGAGCAAATGAGGGGACTTTTCAACACCAAAGCTACCATTCATAATGCGCCAGCACAATCACACTTCTGCATGTGAAATTTAAAGCAGTTATGCTAGATAAATATCTAGGCACCTTTTTTTTTTCCCTGGAGTTTTTGTTCATATAAGCAAGGGGAGAGAAACTGTTACATAAGTGTAACTATATAAGCGCGGTTTTTACAACTTGAACTTGGAAAAACATGCAGGTGACAAGTTCAATGAGATATAAATGAAATGATTTACATGAGCTATTTTCTTAAAATAATGAAATTCCATAATCCAGTATCATTGCCATTGCTTGACTGTGTTTCCTTATTCTCATTTTCCTTATTCAAAGAAAATAAAGCCCATAAGAATTTTAGAGAATATCTTGTTCAATAATTTTAAAAACAGATATGGTGTCAAGGTTTATATAGGGTGATTCCAGAACTGTAGGGCCAGATATTGAGACTTAACACACATCAATTTTGTTACCATCCGAACACCTCATAATATCAATCTGCAGTGAACTCTCCCGAGAGGACATAAAAACCAGTTTTGCTAAAACATTTAAGGGACACTGTGAATCAAACCTATTCAATCATTTTAAGGATTTAAGAAGCTATACTGTTGAAGATAGAATCTTTATTTTGAACACAAGTAATCCAAAAGGCAGAGTAATTTTAATATTTAGCAACAAATATGAATATCAAGAAAGGATCGTTTTTATTACATATACACATTTGAGTATTAATACAGTTTATATAAGCATCCACATGTATTATGTGCTTTTTGATTTTCCTTAAAACACTCAATTAGATTTCATAAACTAGTAGCAGCTTGTAAAAAATAGCCTAATTGAAGATGTTAAGTGACCAATGGAAAGAATACACACTTCTTTTACTATGACTTAGATTTTACATGAAAAAAAAAAAAAACCTAAGTAAAACTAGGTGAAAAATGGAATTAAAATTGCTGAGATGTTTAATAATGTATAATTAAAATGCTACAATTTCATTCACTTTTTTGTGGAACATAAAAATGAAACTAAAGTCAAGTTAAAGTGCAAATAAAATTTCTAAATTAGAAATTAACACACTCATTCGATCGTGAACATAAGACTATTAAATCATATTAGAAGAGACCATCAAAAAATCATTTAGACCTCAATTAAAGCTATTACCATTAAAAGATCTGCATCTTCAAAATGCCATGAAAAATTAATAATGATTGCCAATCAAAGCAATATCGTTTCTCTAAGGGGTTATTATAGAAAGAAATCACTTAAAACCAACCCCCCACCTGATCTGTCCCTGGCTTGTGCGTCACCATATGCCGCTCGAGCTGGGTGCGGTAGGCAAACGTGTAGCTACACAGAGGGCAGGAAAAGTTCTCTTCATTCTTCTCGTGGCGGTACTTGATGTGCTCCTTCAGTGATGTCAAGCGCTTGTAGCCCCGGTCGCAGTAGGGGCAGGTCAGCAGTTGGGCAAAAGCATCTGGAGTTCCAGGTGGCAGGTCTGTAGCCGAGAGACGAGAGGGAGAGAAGCAGGCCAAAAGGTCAGTAAATCAATGGCAGCTAATGGGCTGACTGCCCGGGATGGTATGACAGGAATCACTGCAATCTGCTCCACGAGGGTGCCATCGGCGCACGCGGCCTCCGTGCACGCCAGTCCCCTTGCACACCCAGGACAGACTTGTCGGCATCAGCTCACACTGCGCTGGAAAATTAATTAATTACTGGAGCATTTGGGGGGGAAATTTAAACAGCTGATAAATGAGGAAATTCTCTTTAGGTGACTGACAGTTCGTAGGAAACCTTTAGTCACAGATGACTCAGGGATTCATGGGGTGAAGGAGCTTTTTGGGTACCCGTAAAGAAGAACAAAAGGTGAGGGTCAGAATCTCTAAACTTTTTTTTTCCCCTCAAAAGTGAAATATTTCGGAAAGATAGGAATCCATGTAGATATTTTTATCTCTTAGAAATAGGCTCTAATTGTTCTTGTTCTTTATTGGATGTACAGATGACACAAATTTGCTGACAAAAAAATTTCACAATACCCTAAAATTACAGTTCTAATCTTTGCTCATGAAATTCCATGCCTCTGCAGCTGTTCTTCAAATTTTAAGGTAAACACCCAGGCATGTAGTGCATTTGTAATTGTAACAGCTGCAGAGGTCAGCGTCGTGGCTAAAAATGAATTACAGCCTCACCATTTTCTTCCTGCCCATTGGCCTCTGGCGTGCCAAGGCGAGACAGCTCCTCGGGGGCTTCTGGGTAAATGATGGCTGTGTCACTGCGCTGAAGGTACTCTTCGATGCTGACTGCATGACCATCGCGTTCCTCCAGTTTTCTTTTGGCAAAGTATTCCTCAAAGTCTGATGTGCAATTTGCATTCTTAACTGAAATGGTAAAAAGGAAAAGAAATGTCTTTTCAGGGCCTTCTTCCCAGGAGCCTCCGTCTGCCTGCATCACCGTAAGACACATGGACTTGCAAAAAAGACTACAAATACCTAGTTTATTTGTAGGGAGTGTTGCTGATGACCACTTATTGATCGAATGGTTATTCTCATAATATATGTAAAAAAAAAGAGGATACTTTGCTCTAAGTTAAATAGGCATATTTTATTTTCCTCTTTCTGGAAGACTAGTCTGTGTGGTTTGCAAAGAATGAAAGAAATTTTAAAATGCTTTTCAGGGAAAATGAAAAAAAAGAACTATATTCTAAGATCCATAAACATGGGAGATAATATGAGCTCAAAGCTACTTTAATAATCTATATAAAACTTTCTTTTTTTAAAGAAAGGTGTATTTAATTTTTTATAGTCCACTAAACTTAACATTCCTAACTATATATTCATTCTGTTGTTAAAGGTAAGCTTTTAACCCTCCACTCTCTGAACATCACAGACTACCAGGACTACACAATTCAAGAGAGATGCAGAAGGATGGATATTCCTGGAGAGATAATAATGAGATTTTGTTAAAAAAAATTCAAGGAATGTTGGAGTTTATCTTTTCTTAAAATTTCAATGTTTAGCTCAATATTTTAAAGCTGCTGAAAATAAAATTAAGCTCACACTGATAGAAATAAAAAGTAACAGATCGAGTTAAGAAATTGGCTATCCTGCAATGTGATTTTGATATGACTTTTATGACTCTGTTCCCATGACATGAATAACAGGTGTAAACCAATGTTAGCAATTTGTGTCCCAAGACTGTATATTAGAAACTACTAGCTATGTTTTTGGAGAAGGCAATGGCACCCCACTCCAGTGTTCTTGCCTGGAAAATCCCATGGAGGGAGGAGCCTGGTGGGCTGCAGTCCATGGGGTCGCTGAGAGTCGGACACGACTGAGCAACTTCACTTCCACCTTTCACTTTCATGCATTGGAGAAGGAAATGGCAACACACTCCAGTGTTCTTGCCTGGAGAATCCCAGGGACGGGGGATCCTGGTGGGCTGGTGTCTATGGGGTCGCACAGAGTCAGACACGACTGAAGTGACTTAGCAGCAGCAGCAGCAGCAGCAGCAGCAGCAGCTATGTTTTTAAAATAAGTTGTGGCTTAAATATCCTAAGTAAAAACTTTTATGCATAAGTCAGTGTTGGGAAAGTGGGTGCCACATTGTGGCTACCAGAAGTAAGTGAAGAATAATCCTTTGCTGGTACAATCCATGGTGGACCATACTTTCATAGTTTTTGAGGACAGTAAACCTTGATCTCACTACATTCTTCATCTCACCTTCTCTGTCATAAAAGATACTATAGTATTGATATTTGTCATCCTAATTCTCCCCGGCAATTTGTGGCAAGGTGATATTCAAGCAAGCCAGTCAATTTTTATTTTTGGCTTTTACTGTTATGAATGTTTATGAGAAGACTAGAAAGTGGAACCTTCCATTAATCAATAAGTATTTACTGAATGCCTGGTATGTGATAGGCATCATGTTTTGTTTTGATAAGCAAAATTGTCTCAAAAATAGATATAATATTACAAACTCAAATAAGTGTTATGAAAGAAAGTTACACGGTGGTATTACAGAAGTAACAGGGGGCTTGACAGGGACCTGATGGAGTCTGGAAGATCAGGAAAGCCTTAACTGATCATGAAGCATGAAGTTAACTAACTTTAGAAGCCAGGGTAGAACAGTGGTGACTGGAAAGAACATGGGGCATTTCAGAATCTCAAAGGACTTTGCTAGAGTATGGAGAGAAAGAGGGAGCTTGATGTAAGTGTAAAGAGGAAGGTAGAGACCAAAGCCTGCAGTGTGCGCTAGTCCTGCTAAGGATCTGGATTTTCTTCTAAGAAAAGCAGGAAGCCACTGAAAGATATCAAGCAGGAAAGATGGTGGGGTGAAATAATCGGTTATCTGCATTTTCAAATGACAACCCTGGTTACAGTATGATACGGACTGCAGGAAGAGGAAAGTAGACCCTGGGAAACCAGCTAGGAGTCTCTTACCATTGATTGGGCAAAAGATAAAGGTTAAAAAAAATGGTGAGGGAGATTATAAGAAGTGGTTGCATTAGATTTGGGGAAAGCTTGGATGTGCCAACGAGGGACCGGTGAAGACCCCACCCCCTTAGGTTTAGGCTTTTCACATCGATAGATGGTTAAGTGATATCAGCACCGCAGGAAGCACAGGCATTTTAAAAGGTTTGAAACTATGAATGAATACATCGGATCAAACAAAAGGAAACCTGGGGCATTACATTTGTAGACTATTAAACTAAGTGCTAACAATCTGAATACTGTGATCTCAAATGTTTCTCTTTTGCCTCTCTAACTTCTGTTAATTTTAACAAGAGCAATGGTCTAATTCCAGGACCTGTATTTCCTTCAAATAGAGGTTTGGAAAGTGTAAAAGTAGATTTAAGATTTTGTATCTTGAAATTTTGCTTAAATCTTCTCTTAGTATCTTCAGTCTTAACATCTTTTCTAAGTAGAATGGACATTGATTAAGATCACCTTCCCTCTGATCTATTCATGCTGCCATGGATGTTTTCCAAAGAATACTTGGTGGTGACTGTGATGGTGTCATTGAACTTGCACCGTTAAGTCACTAGGGAGGTATGAAGGAAATGCCAGCTTGCACAAACTATTTATTCATTGTTTTAGATCATCCAAATAACTTCAGATTTATCAAAAGTCGCCTTTTGTTTTTTAAGTGCAAGAAAAGATAAAGGGGACAAAATGTGTGGATCCAAAATGAACCTTTTTTGAACAACTTAACTGATCTGATCAGGGATTGACTTCTTTATTAGCACCATGGCAGTAGAAAGTAAGGGGGTAGTGATTTTCTAAATTCAGATCTAGTTAAACATTGTCAAATGCTTAAGAAACGATTTAATTTTTCAAGAACATTGTCCCACTTGAAGATTCTTATTGTAACCTAGTAAACATGGATAGATATACATTTAATATCATCCTAATTTTATCCTGATATTTCAGCAAGTATTTGAATTATCTGGCTATCTTTGCATGAATTTTTATTTGCATATGAATGTTTCCATCAGAAATGTAATCAAATGCAAATTCAATTTGATTTGCATTAATAGCCTTTCGGCTTAAAGGGGAGGAAAATTCTGATTTTTCTGGATAGGCAAACTAAACTGCATCTAGACACACTACTGGTATTTGGAGAGGCAATTCATTCGGTAAATCAAATCTGGCCATACTAGATTTCTATGTCAAGTGTGTTGGGGACAAAAGATATCAAATCATGTGCTCTTGTTAAGGATCATCTTTGATCATCTTTGTAGCCTGAGCATCAAATATATTGCCTAGAAATTAGTAGACACTCAAGAATCATTTATGGAATGAATCTGGAATAAATAATGTCCTTAATGTTAGTCTTGGTGCAGAAGTCTTCTAAAAAAAGTTAGGTGTAGGAACTTAGACCTACTATTCAAGTAATTGTAGAACAATTATGTGATAAACTGTGTAGTTGTGATCATAAGTACTTGCAAGAATTTAATAGGACTCAGGGGAGTATTCAAAAGGGTTTCGTGAAGAAAGCCAATCATTTAAATCTATCTGCTCTATTAGGATTTTTCTTCACGTGGTATAGATATGCTATTAGTTATATATCTCAATATTTAGAGTCACTTAAGTGGGTTAGAGTCTAGTGTTCTATGAACTAGGTATAACCATCATGGATGTAATGTGATTTTCCCTAATCTTGCTATGGATGCTAGTAACATATGGTTACTAGTATATGGTTTCTCCACTCAGTACCACAGCATTCTTTGCTTGGGATGGTTCCCCACTGTCCCTATTGCTAAGATTTATGGTACTCAAGGCAGCTGCCATATTGTTGCATGATCCTGCTCCCCTAGATCCAGTGGATTAATCTGCTCCTGAAGTGAAGTGATCTTAGCTCTCCATCCTCTAGGTCAAACCATTGATTGGTCCAGTGGTAGTCAAGAATCCCACTGAGTTTCAGTCAATCCCTTTCCCATGATTTTAGGACTTGTTTCCAAAGAGAGCACCAAGGCAGATTTATATTTTCCAAGTGACTACAACTATATGATGTAGAATGAAAGAATTGATAAATCCCATGTAAAATAAGAAAATTTATCAAGAGAGAAAATGAAGCAGATACCTAAAGAAAAGCAGAGACAAGATGACAAGCTGTGACAGCAGTTTTCTAGCCACACTTATTCCTGAGGTCAGTCGGCACCTGTATCCTCCCAGTGAGCAAAAAAATTCCCTCTTCTACCTTAGGCTATGCTGTGTTTCCGTCTCCTAGACTCCCAAACACCCTGATTGTTACCATTCTAGAATAAATGATGGAATTAAATTTTGGATACTCTCAAAACTGTAGGGAAAGAAAATGTTTTGATTCTATTTGGAAGTCTGCACTTTTGTTTTTTACAAAGATTTTGTAATACTGTATAGCAGAATCAGGGATGAGGTAGAAAATTTGCTAGAAAGTTATAAAATTCCTCACTGCATTTTTCTAGTCTAAAATCAACCTCATTTTCTTTTCTGTTTTTCTATAATCCTCTTCACTCCTCGATCTCCTTGGAAGAACTGCCAAAACACACTGACAAAGGATATTTGCATGGTATTTATGATCAAGCCATAGCAAAAATTCAAAAGAAACCTCAAGTAATTTCTTCCTATACCTCTCCAGAGATTTTGCATTTAGTCCTAAAATTTACCCTGATGTCTTGCAAATATCTCAGCCTTCCCTAAGGTCTGGTAAACTTTCCTCTGTCCAAAAAAAGAACTTCATTAATTAAAAATGTTTCCTCATAGCCAAATGTGTTTTAATATTGTTAGGGTAACTTTCTAAGTCCCTTTAAGTCAAAAAAGCTCAAATTTCTTGTAAATATGTTGCTCACTCTTACTAATGTTGTTAATAATACTTTCATAAAAACACTATGTCTATCTTAGATATTAATATTTTTAATAGATAATGATAAATACCAACATGGACTGACTTTTCAAATTACTGTCTAAAAACAAGCAATTAACCTCTTGAAATTAAATCTCTAAATAAAAGATATTTATTGGTCTCTTTAATAAATCATTCAACTCATGTTCTCCTCATAAATATTTCTTAAAGACTCTTAATACTCTTTTTAAAGTATTTCTTTTCCTAAAATTATTTTTATTAGTCTTATTTTATTTTTTATAGCCATACCCCATGGCATGTGGAATCTTAGTTCCCTGACCAGGGATTGAACCTGTGCCCCCTGCATTGGAAGCACAGTTTTAACCACTGGAGCACCAGAGAACTCCTAAGATTCTTAATATGTTTACAAGTAGTTAACTTATAATGAGACCTTGATACTTGTTCCATCTCCTTTTTTTGATTACTTTTATTCTTTCACCATGTATTTTCTTTCTTTGTTACAAGCATGTGTTCATGAAGGAAGACAGGTGCTCTATTAACACTGGTCTATAACCCAGCATGATTTCACATTCATTAAGAAATTGAAGAAATATATTTGACTATTATGCTAAGCCATTTTAATAACTATCAAAATGAATGAATAATTCTTTTAGAAAAGAAAATACTTTGGAGGGTCTAGAAGAGCTGAAGCAAGTACCTATTAAAAAACTAAGTAGAATCATTCATCCATCCCTTTGTTTAGTAACTGTTTTTGAGTGCCTACTAATACCAGAGCGTGTGCATAGGGATAGAACACAGTGACCGAGAACTGCTTTTCTACTCTGTGATTCTCCTATTTAGAGACAAGTACATAAAGTGAGTGTGATTCTGCAATACACAGACATAAATACATAAATGTGTATTGGAGGAAAACAAATACAAACATATACACTTCCTTAGTATAAAACAGAAATTACATATTTATAATATCTGCTTTTACTCACTTCAAATGTCAAGGCAAAGGGACCTGAATCTAGATAACTCTATCTGTCATCTTTTTGAAATATAAGCTCTCTTTAAACAACATTTTAAATGGTAGGAAAACACAGAAAATTATTTTGATTTAGTCATTTGTATTGAATTTTTTAGTTTAAAGAAAGCCCATATTCTCATTTGTTGAATATAAATTCTCATGGCTACTTTGTTGACTAATTAATGTAGGATACATATTTTATCATTAAAAATGGATGCATGACTTTCTGCAGAAGGCTTCCAGAATGCACACTGGCACCAAATATCTACAAGCAACTTTGAGGAAGATAATGTTATTATATAGCCACATGGCCTTCCCAACAGAACCTCCAGGTGTTACAGAGGTGTGTGTAAAGCCAGAAAAGTCTTGTCAAAAGTGACAAAGCTTTCTTCTCTTCTTGTGAATTAGTACAATGTCTGGACCGGTCTCTCCATGCCTGCTCTGACATGGCTTTCTCCTGCGAACACACGTTCAGATGCCAATGAGTGTTCCCCATGTATAAGAGCTTCAGGAGAGAAAGTTCCAAGGGGATGGGACTCTGTAGTATTCTACAGAATCAAATACCTCCCCCAACAGCAGGAAGCAGCCCAATTGGGGACAGTGTCTCATTTTAAAGTGAGGTGTTATTTTTTTTTTTTTTTTTTTACTTAGGGGATCATGAATATCCAGATTTAGAGACTACAAACCCTTCAATAGTTTTGGTGGCTATGTATTTGTATGAAGACCACTCCTTTAAAACAAAAATCCCCAAGTTAGATAATATGTGTTTACCTTTCATATACCTGTGAAATCTAAAATTTTAGAATTGGTTTATTACCAAAAAGACTCAAACTATTTTATTACATTTTAGACAGGTTTATGAAGGATGGTGTTTTTGCCCAGTAGGTCAGTGCTCTTCCATATGCTTTCAGTAGAGACACTTAAGGATGTTCCAGGACAGTGGTTTCAAAATGTGGTCCCCAGGTCAGCAGCATCAGTATCACTTGGGAACTTGTTCAAAATGCAAATTCTTGGGGTCCACCCCCAGACAGATGCGAATCAGCCATCTGTGTTTTAATAAGCCCTTCTGGGGATTCTGATATACGCCTAGTTTAAGAATTGTTACTCTAGGAATTCAGTTCTCTGCCTCCCCTGGCTAAGTAAGGCATTCAGTAATGTGGTTTGGGAAACAACACAGAATTAATTCTATGTCAAGGAGCCTTTCTGCCAATCTCAATCTGAGCTCATGCCCTCATTCTACAGAATATCATGTGCATGTCTCAATTGTTGAATTTTTCCCATACATGATAATCCTTCCTTTACATGCCCACGAGCTAACAGAGGCACAGAGGGTCTTATTCACCTTTGTATCCCAATGCCTGGGCTTCCCAGGCGGTGCAGTGGTAAAGAATCTGCCTGCCAGTGCAGGAGGTGCAAGAGAATGTTGGGTCAGGAAGATCCCCTGGAATAGGAAATGGCAACCTGCCCCAGTATTCTTGCTTGGAAAATTTTTATGGACAGAGGGGCTCAGACACAACTGAGCACGCATGCATGCATTCCAGTGCCTAGGACAGTGCCAGACACACAACTAATACTCAATAATTGAAAGATTGCTGCTGCTGCTGCTGCTAAGTCAGTTCAGTCGTGTCCGACTCTGTGAGACCCCATAGACGGCAGCCCACCAGGCTTCCCCGTCCCTGGGATCCTCCAGGCAAGAATACTGGAATGGGTTCCCATTTCCTTCTCCAATGCATGAAAGTGGAGAGTGAAAGAGAAGTCGCTCAGTCGTGTCTGACTCCTAGTGACCCCATGGACTGCAGCCCACCAGGCTCCTCTGTCTATGGGATTTGCCAGGCAAGAGCACTGGAGTGGGTTGCCATTGCCTTCCCCGAATTGAAAGATTGGACCCTGTTTAAAATAACTAACTCACTCATTTTGACTCAGCTACTTATGTTTTTTAATCTCAATATCTTCATCTATAAAATGAGCCAGTATATGCTTTCTAGGGAATCCTCAAAGTTTCAGAATTGCATCATTTCAATTAATTCTTTGCCCTAATCAATTTGCTTTTTATTCACTGCCTAGGCCTAGAGAGTTTTATCTGTATTGTTTTCAATTACAAACTCAAAGGAACACAGTTTTCTGATGGAGGACCCACATACACAGATTAAGGAAACATATTTTGGAGGTGCCAGACAACATCACAAGGGAAACTGCTTATTAAATATTTGCTGAATGAATGAAGGAGACACTCAAGAAGCTTGGGATATCTGTTCTTTCTTGTGGGAACTCTTGCTGTGAAGTGGAGATAGATGCTCCTAATCGCAAACAAAGCTTGTAAAAATGCAGCATTCATTCACCAGGAAGTGACAGGTTCTTCCTGATGTACACAGGTTATGGTCTGAAAATGACCCTTCTGTCTAACCTGCCAAGTGCTATTTCTGTTTTTCTTGCCTCAGAACCTATGTCTTACTCAGCTTTCTTTTTAAAAACTCATTGTATGAAATTAACCAGAAAAAAAATTTTTTTAATGATAATTAAAAATTATCATTAATTTGCATGACAGATCTGACTAGAGGACAAAATTCTCCCAACCTATAAAACTGTGACCAATATTATACACAAGAAGAAAATGACATGCTTTAGAGCAGCAGGACTCTCTCCTTGTTAAGTATTTAGGTACTAAATGAATTGTCTGATAAACTGGTAAATTCACTGTTACACAATTGGTTAACACTATATACATTCCCGGAGAAGGCAATGGCACCCCACTCCAGTACTCTTGCTTGGAAAATCCCATGGACGGAGGAGCCTGTTAGGCTGCAGTCCATGGGGTCGCTAAGAGTCGAACACGACTGAGCGACTTTACTTTCACTTTTCACTTTCATGCACTGGAGAAGGAAATGGCAGCCCACTCCAGTGTTCTTGCCTGGAGAATCCAGGGACAGGGGAGCCTGGTGGGCTGCCGTCTATGGGGTTGCACAGACTTGGACACGACTGAAGTAACTTAGCATAGCATAGCATATACATTCCATTCAACTCTGCCCAAGAACTATTTAACCCAAGTGAAAGTGAAAGCCACTCAGTCGTGTCCCACTCTTTGCGAGCCCATGGACTATAGAGTCCATGGAATTCTCCAGGCCAGAATACTGGAGTGGACAGCCTTTCCCTTCCCCAGGTGTCCCATTAAGGGACACTCCAGGCCAGAATACTGGGGTGGGTAGCCTTTCCCGTCTCCAGGGGTTCTTCCTAACCCAGAGATCAAACCCTGGTCTTCCGCATTGCGGGCAGATTCTTTACCAGCTGAGCCACCAGGGAAGCCCAAGAAGAGTGGGTAGCCTATCCCTTCTCCAGTGGATCTTTCCAACCCAAGAATGGAACTGATGTCTTCTGCATCGCAGGCAGATTTTTTACCAACTGAGTTATCAGAGAAGCCCCCAGAAGAAACCTAGGTAATTTAAAGGTTTTAACTGAACTCCAAATAAGAGATACAAGAGGAATGGAAAGTTATAAAGCAAGAAGATAATAAAGGTACAAAAACATTCTCATTTCTCCACTGTCTTCTATGCTAATGATATGACACACAGAATTTATGCTGCAAGAAGCCTAACCCATTGCAGCCTGCTAACCTTATCACTCTGAATATCATTTTGGGGGCATTGGGCTTCCCTGGTGATTCAGACAGTAAAGAATCCACCTGCAATGTGGTAGGCTTCAGTTCAATCCCTGGATAGGGAAGATCCCCTCAAGAAGGGAATGGCTACCCACTCCAGTATTTTGGCCTGGAGAATTCCACGGACTGTATAGTCCATGGGACTGCAAAGAAGCGGACATGACTGAGTGGCTTTCACCCTCACTTTCTATCTTGCTCAAACAAGAGTTTAAATCTAGGTCTAGCTCTTTACCTGGGATTCAATTGCTTCTGAGATCCCTGCAAAAGATCTTGTACACCTGAACAGAATTTGTGTTTCTATGTGGTAATTCAGGCAGAGAATCCCTGATCCCACCCCTTCCCATCCTGCTCATACTCACAGATTATCTTAACATTGTGAGGTATAAACAGGACTGGCTATATAATGTGGGGGCTCGGTGCAAAATGGAGGCTAGATTCTTTACCACTGAGTCACCTGGGAAACCCCAAATGGCGGCAGTACTGCATCAAACCAAGGCCGAGGCCTTTGGGAGCACAGGCCCTTGTGTGCCTGCATGTACCACGTCCAGGACCCCAGACTCAGATCTAGAATCATGAGGCAGGAGCACTGAGAACTTCCCCATCCAGCGGCAACTTGCACAGCCCATGATTTTCCTTTTTTTTCATTCATTCTTCCCAGTAAAATCTCATTAGAAGAAATGATAGGGTGGGTGGAGTCCAAAATTTCTAGTCTAATGCCCTCACTTAACAGATAAAATGAAGGTATAGTGAAGCTAATGATTTGTAGAAAGTTACACAAATAATTTCTGGAAGAGCTGGGTAGAGAATTCATGTGTCCTAACTCAACCCATTACTCTTTGGACTATAGCATAATGAGTCAATATGAGAGAGAGAGAGAGAGAAAGAGAGACAATCCCACCTTTCTAGTTTGTATTCATGCCTGATTGGAAATAATTTGAATAGGTCTTAGATGCTGAAAAGATTGCTCTGACATTATAAGTAGCTCTAAACAAAACATTATGACACCATAAAATTAATAGGGGAAAGGCAATATAAATGCCAACTTCAATATAAATATGACATTTTAAACTTTTTTTTTTCTCAATTTGTCTTTTCATGTCCTCCCTCTTCTGAATCCTATGAACTTTAAAAAAAATTTTATTAGAGGATAATTACTTTACAATATTGTGATGGTTTTTGCCATACATCAACATGAATCAGCCATAGGTATATACATGTCGCCTCCCTCTTGAACCCTCTCCCTTGTTTTATTTTTTGACTGAGTGACTGCATCTAAATCTACTGGGGTAAAATGGAAAAAACATCATGAAATTTCTTCAAATGCTTCACTTAAGAGACTTAGGGATTGTATTTTTCTCCTTTCTATATTTCCTAATTTGAATCATGTTACAAAAGGCACTCAATTCAAAAATAACTTTATGAAACATCTTGCAAAGGAGAATTTTTATTAACTATTACGGTTTTAGTAAATAAAAAAAATGTCTTAAGGCTTAATTTAGGACTAGAGACCAAGAATCACTTTATTCACGGTTCATTTTGCTTTCCCATTTCACATATTACTTGTTTATCCCCCCCACATGCTTAATGATGTCCTCCTACATGAGTTCTGCTTCTTCAGATTAAATGAAACTGTGTCATCTCTTGATAATATTCCATCCCTCACAAACCTTTTCAGCGGAGCCATTCTTGCTTTCATTTGTCTTAAAGCTCAGAGCAATATACAGACGGGCCAAAATACTCCTTCATTCATACCACCATTTCAAATCAGAGTGCCTGTTTTATTAATTTGTTCATCACTTCTTTGTTTATTCATTTATGCTTTAATGTGAAAAGCAACCTGTTTATAAACCATCAAGGCTGTATAAACACTGCACCTACTGAAAGGAAATATGGAGAAGAGCAAACTTAACCTTGACTCTCAAAAAGCCTCCAGTCTGTCACTGTAATTTTTTGAAGTCTTAAGTCATCCATTTCCACTATCACGTCTTAGGACACAACCTATACAGTTCAAGTACAATGACACTTATCCCATGAAAATGTTTACCCCAGGCTGTCATTCCTCTCATTCTGGGGAACTTCATTACTGTGCAGAATCGCAGAATCCCGGCTGCTTGGTGCTCTGACTGTCTCTAGTCCAAGCACAGGGATTCCCTGCCACTCCTGGGTATGGCCAACCCTGGGGCAATGCCATCTTTTTGAGCAAAACTTGGAACTTTCACTCTCTGATTTCAGCCTGTTGCTCCATCCCATCATTCAATTCCTCATCTCCTGAAACAGGTGCTTCATTGTGATAATCAGACCCTGACAAGTCCCTCAGGCCATTTCACCTATTCTGATTTTGCCTGCCTCGGTTCACCTTGAATTTGGAAGTCACTTCCATTCCCCTTGTTCTGTATCGTTCTTGCCTTGCCAAACTAAAACCCTATGTCCATTCCCATACTGTCAACTGATGGTCTCTTTTTCTCCCTGCTTCCAAGAGTGCAACTTCTATGATGTGAATCCCATCAACTACCTAAAATTCAACCAAAGTCTCTCTACCATCATTCTCCCTTCTTCTTTTGATTTTATTGCTAGAAAAGATGTGTCTCTGCCCACAGCCAAGGCTACCAAGGCTATTCCCTCACAACTCTTCTGTTAACCTACTCCGTTTTTCACCTCAACTCCTTTTACATTTTCAGCCTTTTCCTCTGTCTCTCTTTTGTACAGAGGCATGTTCAGCAAGCCTTTGTCCTGGAAAAAAACTTTCCTAAAATTTGCAGTCTCTTAAGTCACCTCCCTATTTTCATGTCTTTAGTACATCTACACATATTTCTTATTTAGCTACCATTGTTTTATTTACTCAATTGAATATGTCATTAATGAAAGTGACTATTCACTGTATGTTTCATGACACCTAATAAAATGCTTTGCACTTTGTAGGGTCTCCCAAACTGATTACTGATTTAACAGCTGAGGAGGCCATAATTATTCATTTGTAAATTTTACCTTCACGTCATTGTAATTTTTGTCTTTCTTAAAGGCATCATAAGATTTTGCATTTCTTAAGGGTACGATTATACCTTCTATTTCTGTTGTTTCTTTCTTGAACCTCAGTTCAAATTCTGCACACAACAAATACTATAAAAAGAATGAAGTGAAGTACCTTCGTGGTTGTTAACAAGTGACAAATATTATTTAATTGGTATCTAGGACAGAAAGGAGAAAAAGATATGATTTCTTTTTTTAAATAGTTATGTTTAATTCTGAATTAAAAATGAACTCATTATTAATCAGTGCCAATATTTTTTATATGAGCTGTGATACTAGTCACTGATCAAGTGAAGGAAAAGTCTTTGACAGCTTTCAACGTCCTTATACACAAATATAATAAATACTGGTAAATCCTCTTCTACATTCAGGAAAAGGACACTAGATAAAGATGAATGAGATAGAAAGCTAAGCTAGTCCTTTTTAATCTTCCTATTTTAACTTCAAATGCAGCTTTAGTGCAGTGAAAAGTAATTTGTCCTACAACTTGTCTGGGTAGTTTTCCAAGATGTCAAAGGAATTTAATTGGCTAAGTCTCTCAAAATCAACTGGTTAGTCCTCCCATTACAAATTTGTTAAATATTGTGTTTTTGGATTCTAGAGAAGTTAATGAGGAGCCAGTGTGAAGGGAGAAAATAGTTCCGAGTACATTTATCTCTCAGTGCATAAAAGCGGGTAAGCGTGGGACCTCCCTGGTGGCTCAGTGGCTATGAGTCCCGGCTCCCAGGGCAGGAGGCCAGGGTTCAATCCCAGGTCAGGGAACTAGATCCCACATGCCACAACTAAGACTGAGTACAACCAAAGAAATAAAAAATACTTAAAAAAAATGGGTAAGCTTACTTCAGATGCAAACAAACCACAAAAATAACCAAAAGAGGGTGCATACCTAATATATGTTATGCATTATACTTGGTACTTTAAAAATGATACACCGTTTTGTTTGGTTAAAAATGATATACCATTTAATTGCTACAATCAGATTCTGTACACAAGGAATCATTAGTTCCACTTTACTGACACATGATTGTAGAAATGAAGGCTTTTTATACTCAAGTTCATGAAACTAGCAATTGGTAGAGACAAAATTCAAATGTAGTTTATTTGACTCTAGAATCTAGAGCATCTGAAAATAACTTTTGGCTTTTTATCTGTGAAAGCATTTATATATTATTCCTAAAATATTGAGAGTATGTTTAACAACTATTAGCTACAGTCAATACACTTAGTTCTTGAGAACCGAGACCTAAATTGGCCTTACCCAGTTCCTAGATGTATGGTGTTTTCCTTTTTCCAGCAAAGGAAGCAAAGATGCAGGTGGTTATTAATAGCTCTTTATAACTAGAGTGCTAGATTGTCTGAGTAAATATAACTTTCACACATTCAAAGAGGAAAACATCAGGGACCTATTTAGGTCTTGATATGCACGTGGAAACGCATTAATGCTAATGATCACCGTGAACCTAAGATAGATCCTTGTTACTACTAACATGTAGGCAAACTCATGTTTATAATGCTCCCAAGTTTTTCCATTTCTCTAATCTTCTCAGAAAATCGCTTTAAAAAATACACTCAAGAATTCTATATAGTAATTCATTCTGAATTTGAATTTAATTAACATCTGAAAGATGTAAGGTTTATTGCAAAAACTTATTCTTTATGGGTTAAAGCATACATTTTTCATTTTTTAAAACATTAGAAGCAGTGTAAAAACATTAAATGCAACATATAAAGTTATTACTTTAAGTCAGGGTTTGCAATGCTCTACTTCCAATACATTAATTTTGCTGTGCTGCTAATGTAACTTTGTTGTAAAAAAGTAGTGACATACTACTCTTACTTCGGGGACTTAAATCCTGGTTTTACTTTCTGAAAATACTGGACTTAATCCTCATCACAGTAAATGCTTTGCCTATTTTGACTTCCCTTTTCAGAGTCCATTTCTTCTCCACCTAACATTTGTTCATTCATACATTCATTTTACCAGTTTATAATGCGTACCGTGCGTCACTGCTGTACTCTGGGACAAACATGGAATAATCTTTTTATTAAAGCAAATATTTGGGGGGCACATACTAAGGCCAATAGATAACATTGTTTATTTAATTGCCTTAATGGTCCTATGAGATACATACCATGTTAATATGTCCCTATTTTATAGCTTAAGGAATTGCTTGTCTCCATGAAATTAACTAGGTGAAATGTGTGCAAACAACATAAAGAGGAACAACTCAACGTGCTAAAATTAGTGGTGTGCACCTGAGGGCTGCGGGATTTCAGAGAAGGAAGAGATTGATGTGGTTTGGGGTGTTCAAGGATGACCACATTAAGGAAATGGGAGGTGAGATGGCTGTGAAGAACAGAAGAGTAGGTAGAATCCAGATAACTGGAGGAAAGAGAGTTAGAGATTGAGGTCTCAAGAGATAGCAAGGGGAGAGACTGAGATGTAGTATAAATGTGAGTCTTATTTGATATTACCAAGGGATTTGGTCTGACAAGAGTGTAACACTGGTGAGATGTGATGCCTCTCAATGCCTATCTGAAGAAATGTGGATTTTGTCTTTTAGGTCCTGGGGGACTATAAAAGATCTAAGAAGGGAATTTGTACCATGAGAAATGGATTATACAAAGAATGTGGACTGACCAAAGAGAGGAGCGCATGCAGGCTAGAGACCAACCAAATGTAACTGAGTCTTCCTTATCTGAGGGATTGGAATAAAGGAAGATGAAAGTGTATATTTTTCAGACAGGTGTCGAAAGTATGTCAACCTGTAAATATAAAAGAAAAGCCCAAGTGGTGTTTTTCTCTCATTCATGCTCTTATTTCTCAAAATACTCTTTCTGACTCAGGACCATTCTAGGATCTGTGGTGAGAAAATTCCACATCAGCACTGCTTTCAAGCAGCTTACAATCTAATGGGGAGAAACGCACCTGCAGGTGACTACGCGTAATATGAGAGAGAAAGACCCTCAAAAGGATGAGTGGGAAATCCTGCAAAAGAGAAGGTCAGATGGCTTCCTGGTGGAGATGGCCGCACGATACTGGATGCTTGGGGCTAGTGCACTGGGACGACCCAGAGGGATGGTATGGGGAGGGAGGAGGGAGGAGGGTTCAGGATGGGGAGCACATGTATACCTGTGATGGATTCATTTTGATATTTGGCAAAACTAATACAATTATGTAAAGTTTAAAAATAAAATAAAATTTAAAAAAAAAGAACTTATGAGAAAGAATAGGAAGTTTTATCTTCTCTGGGTATGGTCCAGTATGTTAATAATAATTGAGGAATAGTATATTTTGGCATGCTTAGAAATAATAATTACTATATTTCTTAGTATTTTTAAGTAAATATGACATTAAAGTAAAAAGTTTGAGCTATCTATCCTCTATGATAGAAAACTACAGAGATTCCCAAGGACATTTGCATATATGTGGCTGATGGCATGAGAAAATTATAATAGTGAACCAGAAATTCATAAAAAACATTTTACCGTAATAATTAATGATTATGGAAAATTGTTTCATTGATAAGAATTTACCAAATCAATTTATTTTATATACCCACTAAAGTGTGTTATATTTAATACACAAAGACAAATATACCAATTTCCAAGATACAAAATCCATGATGAATATGAATTTCCATAACCCAGCATTTACCATCATTTAAGATATGAAAATATCTGAGTCCATCTAATTGCTGTTCTATTATTTTAAAACTGTTGTTTTTATTTTAAAAGATATATGTTACTTATGCAATTAAAATTTAATAGAAAATTAAGCTGAAAAAAAAAATGTGTATGATGTTGTCAGGCTAAGAAAGAATGAGTGGCTTTCTAGGTAGAAGGGAAACAATGAACAAAGGCAAAGGAGGATAAAGGGTCAACAATCTTCCAGGGCTGGGGCATATTCTGGGAAGTAGTATTGAAGGCAAGATGGGGTTAGATCATGGAAGGTGCCAAATCAACTGAAATGCTGACTCATTATGAAAGCAACAAAGAGATACAAGGTTGAATATGAACTGAAGAAGGGAAGGAAGTTATCCATTTGCCCTGTGTTTCAAAAACAACTTCAAACAAACTTTGAAGAATGGATTAAAGACATTGGGTATTGAAAATAGGGAGCCTAGTAAAATAGGTATTATAATAAATAGCTCAAATGAAAGATGAAAATTTAAATTAGAAGAGTGAAAAAATGAGCAGATTAATAAAAGTAGTATTTTGTATTTGTGATAGTGGAATTGACAAATTCTTTAATTAAGTGAAGTGTGTAGGAGTCAAAGATGATACCATACTTTCTAGCATGATCAGCTCTTCAGAGTGGGGAAAAACCTTCTGAGGGTAAAGGATATGTTAGATGATTTAGAGCCAGAAAAACATCTATTTCTGCTTTATTGACTATGCCAAAGCCTTTGACCGTGTGGACCACAATAAACTGTGGAAAATTCTGAAAGAGATGGGAATACCAGACCACCCTGACCTGCCTCTTGAGAAACCTGTATGCAGGTCAGGAAGCAACAGTTAGAACTGGACATGGAACAACAGACTGGTTCCAAACAGGGAAAGGAGTACGTCAAGGCTGTATATTGTCACCCTGTTTATTTAACTTATATACAGAGTACATCATGAGAAACGCTGGGCTGGATGAAGCACAAGCTGGAATCAAGATTGCCGGGAGAAATATCAATAACCGCAGATATGCAGATGACACCACTCTTGTGGCAGAAAGTCAAGAAGAACTAAAGAGCCTCTTGATGAAAGTGAAAGAGGAGAGAGAAAAAGTTAGCTTAAAGCTCAACATTCAGAAAACTAAGATCATGGCATCTGGTCCCAGCACTTCATGGGAAATAGATGGGGAAACAGGGGAAACAGTAGCTGACTTTATTTTTTGGGCTCGAAAATCACTGCAGATGGTGACTGCAGCCATGAAATTAAAAGACGCTTACTCCTTGACCAACCTAGATAACATATTAAAAAGCAGAGAGACATTACTTTGTCAACAAAGGTCCATCTAGTCAAGGCTATGGTTTTTCCAGTGGTCATGTATGGATGTGAGAATTGGACTATAAAGTAAGCCGAGTGCGGAAGAATTGATGCTTTTGAACTGTGGTGTTGGAGAAGACTCTTGAGAGTCCCTTGGACTGCAAGGAGATCCAACCAGTCCATCCTAAAGGAAATCAGTCCTGGGTGTTCATTAGAGGGACTGATATTGAAGCTGAAACTCCAATATTTTGGCCACCTGATGCGAAGAGCTGACTCATTTAAAAAGACCCTAATGTTGGGAAAGATTGAAGGCAGGAGGAGAAGGGGACAACAGAGGATGAGATGGTTGGATGGCATCAGCGACTCAATGGACATGAGTTTAGGTAAACTCCGGTAGTTGGTGATGGACAGGGAGGCCTGGCGTGTTGCGGTCCATGGGGTTGCAAAGAGTTGGACATGACTAAGCGACTAAACTGAACTGAGGTGATTTAGATTTTATTCCCAAATCTGTATTAATTAGCTATGTGGCATTTTTCACCACAGTTTCCTCAGCTATCAAATTACAGTCAAGGGATTGTTTCATGGTATAACTTTCAATTTTCAAATTCTGTGATTCAATTCAACTAAGTCCTTCCCACTAGTTCTTACAGGTTAAAACTCAGCAGACTATACTAGGAAGGAGCTACTTTTAAATTCTAAGAGACTACTCTATCCACTGATATGAACTTGGTTAAATTCTACTATTTAATAGATTTGTGGACTTGAGTAGGAAATTCAGAGGTCTTTTCCTTACTTTCAGTTGGGAATGAAATTTGTGTGTTGAATATTCAGAAATAATAGAGACATTTTCTTTGTTTTCTCTTGACAACTTACTCCAGTTAATAACAACACTTTTTATCAGAAAATATGCTTAACCTGTTTAAAATTTATCTATGCCAATGTCTGTTTTTCTGCTTTAATTTAAAAAGAAAAAATGGTACCTGATATAAAAGAATTTCATATTCATTCTTAATAAAAACCTGTTTGTTGAGACTATTAATTTTAAGGCACTTTCATAGACAATGTGGTAGTTTAAAACCAATCCATGTTCTCAAAGTTTGCAATTTCCATGTTCTCAAAGTTTGCAATTTAACTTGGAAAAAACAACACATTAAGTAATGACACTCTATACCATCTACAGCAAGTTTAACTGATTGTTTTGTAAGAGTTCACTGGAGGAAGATATCACTACAGGTTGGATAGCTAAAGAGGAAGGTCTGCCAATAGCTTGATCTTAATCAGCAGGACATAGGTGGGGAGAAAGAGATTCTCCGTGGCATCTTCAACCATTAAAGATGTCTTATTTCAATTCTACATGTTTTAGCATCCAAAACGATGCTAAGGATAAGAAGCAGTAAACTTATGGTTGGGAAGAGATACATGTTTATTCCCAAAAGGCCAGGGTTCTAAACTGAGGATCACCAGTAAATTCCGAATTACCAACTCCAGTTATTTGCTCAGGATTCTTTCAGTTGCAGTTATTTGAATCTTTTGACTTAACTGACCATTGTATATGTTCCAAACTTTCTTTCTTTGCTGTCTGGCTATTTAATATTTTTCCATCGCTTAGTCTTTTTTCTTTTAATGAATTTGATTTTTCTTCTTACCCACTAAAAGCCCTGGTATCAGCTTTCTACCAATTTCAATAAATACACTCTGAATCATAAATGTTTTAGCCCATGATGTTAAATACCATCTGAATATATCTGCATGGCTCTCAAATCTTTCTCACCCTGACTTCCTGGGTTTCAATTCCTCATTTCAAAGAATACATATATATATATATATATAACTTTTATATGAAAATACTTGTCTAAAGACAAGGTCAAGTTCTTCTCAAAACTGGGTCTCTTTCTTGTTTATCTAGAAATAGTATTTGCCATGTTCTAAACATGCAGATGTGTAATCTTGAAGCCATTTTGATTCCATTACCCAGAAAATCTATTGGTTGTGAAGAAGTCAGGTTACGAATTTCACCACTGTCACTACGGAGGACAGGCTTTTTGTCGCTTCACACCTGAGTAACTATAAGGATTTCCAGTTGATCTCTCAAAGTCTAGTTTTTATTCAGAGAAATCATGGTAGTTTAACATGCCCCGAACTCTTTTCTCTGTTGCTTTACATTCTCCATTTATTTTTAACTTACATGTCCAGGATCATTTCCCATGAATTGCCTCCTAGAACTCCCTGATTCAGCCAAATCTTCTTTCTCAATATCCTCTGAATAGGTACTACAATTTGCTTCCTCTGGCCCACATGCTAGAAAGGCCTTCCTCACTCCTTCATGGATGAACTTAGTCCGAATTTCACCTTCTTCATGAAATCTTTTCTGAATATTCACCTCATAGAATCTCTCATATTTCTGAAATTTGAAATAATTATGATTCTTACTGTTTGTGGAATATTTGTCACATATTTTCACTTATCACTTATTATTTTTTTCTTGTGCATTAGTCTCATCTTCCAAATTAAATAATAGTTACATCTAAGACTTCTGGCCTATTTTCAACCATATGTCCACACAAAAGTGAATAGATAGAAAACACTGAATGAATACTTATTAATTTATTTATTGACAATACATACGAACTATAAGTAATAGTAAGTAGTATGGGAAAAAGGAAATCTTAAGGGTAGGTGAAGGAACATTCAAAATTGATTTTTAAATCTTCTGAACAGGAAGCATTTTTATTAACCTCACTTTAGACTTCAAATGAATAAAACAGCTAGTAAATTGTCATTCTGTGGAATAAATTTACTTTAGTGACACTTTAAACACCTATAAAGTTAATGAAATTAGAGTTTATTTATGCTTGAGGTTGAAATTTAACATTTGTCTTTAACAGGAAGATAAAGCCATTTTTGATCCCATGAATTGGGACATTATAGAAAGTATCTAATTTATGGTATCTCTTTATTATTATGCTTTAATATGAAGCTATTTTGTCTAGTTTCTATTTTACATGGTAATGGTACCACTGCAACACAGAATATTAAAACTAGAAATATTCTTAACAAGCAACCGATGTAACCTATTCATTTTTCAGATGTGGAAACCGAGTGCCAAGAAGGGTAACTGACCTGCCCGAGGTCACAGTCTAGCTATTGCCAGAGGTGTAGCTAGAAATTATGATTGTAGGTTCCTAATTCTATGCCTTTTCCATAATCCCATATTGTACAGTTTCAGTTTTGTACCTCATATCGACATTATTCAAATGAAGGAAAATTTACAATCTTTTTTTAAAAATTATTATTTCTCTTATTTTTCATCTAAGAATGCAAATTAGTGCCTGGTTAGTTATTAATAAGAGCATTCTACATAGAAGCACAGCATGAACCGTCTATTGTGATGTGTTTCAACATAAGGGAGATATGAATATCTTAATTATTTACATTTCTAAAGCTTCATAAAACTGACTTTTTTCCATTGGTGAGTTGAATGGAAATAGCTATGTGATTTTTTTTTTTTTTTTTTTTTTTTTAGACGATAACCTTATCCTGGGCACTATGGTCATATTTACCATGGTAGTATGAGGGATTGTTTGAAACACCAAAAATACTTAGCCTTATCTAGGAAAAAAGAGATAAACATAGTGAGTCAGTATAAATTTGCACTAGTGACGTGAGAGGGTGTGCGAGGAGATGCTGTCCAGTTTTGGGGAAAGCACATGAAATGTCCCAATTGTCCCGAAACTCTATTCTATAGCAGCAGCAGAACAAAACAGAGCACTACCTACTACCTTCCTACTGCAATTTTTTAGCTTCATCAAAAAGAGGAGAAATTTTCAATTCTCTTTAAAACTTTGCCTGGAAAATATTATTTAGGGGAACTAGAAGGTACTGAGAAATAAAATGGAGAAAGAATGAAAAGGAACGCAGACGATCAAGTTTTGTGAGGAATGCTCACAGAATTTTGGTTTGCCTTTCTATAAAAACATTTTATAATCTAAACTACGCCATATCATTTGAATCTCAGTGACTAATATTAGTGGTGACTGGAAGTGCTCAGTCATGTCCAACCCTTTATGACCCCAGGGACTGGGGTGTTTTCCCCGCACGAATCCTGGAGCTGGTTGCCATTTCCTCCTCCAGGGGATCTTCCTGGCCCAGGAATCGAACCCGCATGTCTCCTGCATTACAGGCAGATTCTTTACTGCTGAGCCTATTATATTACAATTTTCAAATTATATTCAAGCAGTCTTTTAAAATAAAAACTACTATCAAAAGTTTGCCTAACGAATGCCTTGAAAGTTGTTTTTTTCTTTTTAAATCCAGTTCAGTTTTCTCAACTTTCACAGGCAAATTAGGGGTTTAAGAATAAAAGATATATTTGTTGAATAAAATATCAAAATAGAGAATTCTGATTTGAAACAATCAAGAGCCTTGTAAAGTCTGACTTAATTGTGAAGTCATGGACATACAAATGGATGGGTCAGCGCTCCTGCTCCTGACTCACTGAATCCACATGACCCAGGACAAGCAGGACCTTGGCGTGGAAACTTCCTTACCTGTACCATTGTTAACTGTGGTCTGGATCGTGGCTTCCGGCCCCATAGTGTCATAGTCTTCCTTCATTTCTTCTGTGGGGGAAAATTATCTTTAGCATTTGAAAACTGTAGAAAAGCTTACTATACTAAGCATGCCAACCACAGGAACAAGGAAGATTCTTTTAAAGGAAACAGAGAAAAGGCTTGTTGTAAACCTCTAAACAATAGCTTTGTTCAGGCAATTGAATGAATCCAACAGTGCTAGCTGCACAAGAACTTATTTACTTTAAGCATTACTGCGAGCTGTGAAAAACAGACGTGCTTATGTGGGGCAAACGAAGGGCTTTTCTTCTGGTGGCAGTTCTAGTGACAAGCAGGGGGAAAGATATTATTTTTTCAATAAGAGTCAAAAGCAACTAAGTATTTGCACTGACAAAAAGGCACGCTGGCTGCTATAGCTCTGGTAATGCTGGATGGCCAGAGGCAAGTCAGAATTTCTTATTTTATTTTCATGTTTTTTTCCTCTCCTTGAAGTAGCTATGATGGTGCTAATCTATGCAAGCAAAATTTAAAAAAAAACCTAATTCTACATACCAGAGCTTGAAATGCCCAGTTTATAAAAAAGCATCCCAGAGGTACTGAAAACACCTGTTTCACTGTTTTATATAAACTTCTAAAACATATTTTCTTTATTCCTTTCCTTACCACTCCATAAATAGCTTTCTTCCTCACCGTTTATTCCCCAGTAGGGAATCATAGTCATTTTTGAGGAAAAACATATAGGTATAAGAGCAGCTCCAAGTTCTGATGAAAACATGTAACACTGAAGTTGAAGATCTATAAATGATAGAAGGTCATTTTCTAAAATTGTAATATCTTTAATGGGAAGAGTCTAGAAAGTAGAACTCTTGAATTTTCTGCCTATCAAACTAAAGAATATGTGAGGGCAGAGAAGGACAGCTAACAGTTAAAAATCCTGCAAGTAAGTAAATTTAACATGGAATTTTAAAAATTGTAATTTTATAATAACAATACTAATGAGAATCAAACACGATCCAGGATAAATATCTCTCTGTGATAATCATTTTGTTTCAAACAAGAGAAACTTTATAAATAGGACTCTGTGAATTCCCAAATTTATCCTGACCATTTTTGCTTATCACATTTCAGTCATAATTATTTGGTAGAAAAAGAGATTCTAGCAAATGTTACAGCAAAATTAAAATATTATGTTTTACAAGTAGTATCCTGCAGCATATCAGTTCATGGGATCAGAACTGAAAAATCTGGAGCCTCTTAAGGTAAAATACACATATATAAATTAGGCTAATATAATGCCCCTGGGCATAATACTGGCCAGATAATTTGAATGATATTTGTTTAAATTCTATGACCACTTTAAATTCAGTCTTGGCCCTGGACTTCTTTCTTATTTAAGAAACATTTTCACAGGGACATTTTGCATAAAACATTTAGGCGTTCAATATACAGCAATATTGTATTGTCAATTGTCATAATTGATTGGTTGAAAGGCTCCTTCATCTGATATTTTTATTAGTCTCTGCAAGGAATTAAATTAAGGTATTTCTGAGAAGTTCAGTACTAGAAATAAATATAACTTTTGTGTCTTTCTTCCTCGCTCCTCTCATGTGATTTCTGGTAGCCAAGAGTCAGAAGAATCATAAGTTTTCCATCTGAGAGATCAAGTCACTAAGGGGAAAACAGTTAACAGCATTTTTTTTTTTTTGCATAATAGTGGTAATGTTCAAGATTTCTGCTGCACTTCCTTCCTCATTGTCATTTTCTTATGAAAAAGTAAAGAGAAGTTACAGGGGGTGGTTGCTTCCCAAATGATTAAATGTTGCATATTCACATGTGTAGCTGGCACTGAGTGTGTCCTGCGTTCTGTAGTAATACTTTAGCTAGAACCCTCTTTTACCAAAGATTGTGCAACTGAGATGGTGTCATTTTTACCCAAAATGTACTTTGCTTCAATTTACTGAGCATCAAGCTTTTTGTGTTTTGAACATCAAGCTCAATTTATTAAAATGAAACACTAAGCCCTTTCAAGTATGTATTTGAAATGCTATTTATATGCCTATCTAATTAAGCTTCACAGGAATCCATATTCAGAAGGACATCATCATGGGGTTAGGAGTATCCCCTCTGAATAAAAGGCAGTCGTGGCTGTCTTTCTGCCTCACGCCTAACCTTAAACATTTTCCAAGACATCTATTACTCAGCATACTGCATCTAAAACCACATAGTATATTTGTTTTTAAAGCACTTGCAAAAGTTTGCATCTTCTAGTCACCCTTGGGATGAAGGTTTGTGAAAATAAAGAGCACTTTCTGCCACAAGATGAAGAATCCTTGAATAAGCAGAAAGAGGCCAGATGCAGGTGATTTATTTAAGTCTGTGTCAATGATAATGATGTCATGGTTTCCAGCACGCCGTGTCCACCCCATTGTGGGACGAAAGAATGTCAAGGACAATTCTAAACACAAAACTTTGATTGTGCTGGAACCGGAAAGGCACAGTAAGAACTCCACTGCGTTCTTCAGTGGAAAACCTGCATCCTGCAGACAAACTACAGAAAGCAGGGGAGAGAGAGCACAGGAGAGGGGGCTTATCTCAGAGTAAAGCTATGTGCTGAGGTATGGTGGTAGACAGGCAGGCACCAGGGATAAAACACTACTAAATAAAACAGCACCCGAATTAGAATTATTGTCTATATTGTGTGTTTTGAACAATAAATAAGAAAAATATTTTATCAGAAGAAAAATGTGTTATCTAAGAGGCAGGATAAACAATGAGTAGCTTTTTAAGACCAATTTCTTTTCATTAGACATCAAGGCACCACATCAGAGCACTTTTGGAACAATAAAAAAAAAAGAACAATAAATCACTACTAATCATTAGAACCAGACAGGTAATAGCCGGGTAACTTTCTTGGTCCAAATAGCCAAATGAGATTAGGGATTTACATTTATTTAATTATTGTGACTCCAGAATGCTAGTTTATTTACCATAAAGGTAAGAGCAAAGAACAGCCTGTTCATTTGTATCTCAGGCACCATTAACTACAGGTGATAATAGAGTCTCTAATGCATTCATATGGATGATTGTATATTAAAACATTCAGAATTATGATCCATGACCAACACAAAAAGCTGCCATGATCACAGACTACTACAGCTTGACATGGCTGTTTTAGCTGTTTTTCAATTATTGATCTTAATTTTTTAAAATTAAACTTTTTTCCCAGAAGTTTGGAGCTGTCCATTTGTTATATCGTTATTAATTATTCCTTTAAGGGTGGAAATTCTAGTAATTGGTCCTTACCCTTGATTTCTAGATATTAAAATTTAAAGCATCAGAACATTCATTCTTATAGCCCTGCATATCTAGTTCATTAACAAATATGAATAGCTAACACCAGCTCATTTAAATAGTATGTCTTACATGAGTTCTCGCCACACTCTGTTTCTGTCACACTGCTCCCAAGAATCATTGGCTCTTATTATACATGTAAATGGCTATCATAAAAATAAAAATTTCATTTAAGATTGTTAATGACTTCTGCAGCAGTCAGACTTCCTTTAATGATCATCCTCGGCCCCTAATTAAACGTATTTATCTTTCAAGCATCTTTGGCTGAGTTCTCCCTCATAGTTGAAAATCTAAAACCTTAAGTCTTAATGGATAGAACGATAAATGTTTATGTGTGGGATTGCTGATACTCAAGAAACCTTCACCGAAAGCAAAATTGGAAACAGAAAGAGTACAAAACTTGGCACAGTATGTTAAGGAAAACGAAAAACAAATACACTACACTCAAACTGCCATCGGTCTTTTTTTCCTCCTTTTCTTCACATTTAATTTTCTTTAGTAGTGGAAGTGCTTTTATTATCTCCCTTCTAGTATACCAAACAATTACTCTGCCTACGTTCGATGTTTTACAGTCTGTGACATCACAATTGCATATAGGTAGACTCGTGTGCTTACTTATTTCCTTCCCACCCACTTCACCTATTTATAAAAATGCTATTGTTATATATAGCATAAGAAAAAAAACAAAGTGGGGTAAATCATGATAGGTCTCATTGGGTCTTGGAACAGAGATTAAGGAGACACCAAGGTTGGAATTAGACAGGTCATTAAAAATTTTTTTAGCAGGCCACCTTAGCAAGTGGAGATGAGCAGAAGGAGTTTAGGGGGATATGACTAATGATTAATTCTCTTTTATTTTGTTAATCATTTCACACCTTGGTGATGTTTCATCCTGAGTGAATTTTAGACCATGACATTTCCATTTTCACAGTGGCATAAGAAGTTTTAGTTTGAACATAATTTACCTTATTTTTATTATAGCTGGCCTTGGACCATTTCTACTTCCCCAGAGATTCCCACCAAACAGCAAGAATCATTATCGAGTACTTAGCTGTTAAATAATAAGAAAGCTACCTGACCAGGTAGAAGTGTGAAATCACATTCACACTTAATAAAAGGGAATGATTAGATGGTTGAATTACAATAGGAGGTGTCAGACAGACACCGAAACTACATTAAACTGACATTATTTGGTTTGTATCACTACACAAAACTTTTAAATACATGTCAGTTGTGAGTTCTTAGGTTTGCTTCCATTTTCCATCTTGAGAGGGCACATCTTGATCATGTTGTATAAATTGGCACATTATACATGTGGTGCAAATCCTTCACGTTGTGTGTTTAAAATGTAGTTCATATTCAACTTGCCTCCAAATGGAAATATAATCCCTTCCTAAGATGTCAGTGCTGTAATGTGATAACACAACTATCATTTCATAACCTGTCACCAGCTTTGGTATCTCTATTCTGCGAGGGCTCTGGGAAGAAATATTTTAATGCTTTGGTTGTGGATGTTCCACGAGGTAGGACAATTTGAGACGGCACAGAAAAAGGCCAAGTGTTTTTAGACACTCACCTGGCCCATCTACAGAGGCTTGTAGAATGTCGCTGTTGTGCCAGGCATGTTCCACTCCACCCTCTCTTATCTCATCTTCCTCTTCCTCTCTTGGCAACAGAGCTTGGCTCACGTGTGGGGAGGACTCATGGTTGGGCACGCTAGCTGGACTTCTCTCCTGGTCCAGAGGGTTAGCAATCCCGTCCTCCTCAGCAATCTGAGGCTTGTCTTCTTCATCAGTTTCAGAACCCGTGTCCACTACATTGTCATAGTTCACCACTGAAGAGAAAGCACAGACACACACTCTCTAAACACTCTGCTGAAAAGGATCAGTTGGCCCTTAATCGTTTAAATAGAAAATAATGAATATTTTCAAAACTTAATTACTCAACCACATCAGGAAAATAAAACGAATGTTTTTCATGTTTTAGCATTTGAATTCTTATTCAGCTCTAGCTGGGTACTTTTTCTGATTTCAAACAATTTTTTGCTAAAAAGATGGGAAAATTTGAAAAGCCACAGAAACACATGTACTCAAAAATATGCCTATATACACAGAGACAT
>NC_091618.1:83582500-83587500 GCF_027580195.1 Bos mutus
AGTTTTCATTTTTTGCCCACCATCATCCCCATTGGCATAAGGACCTTAATAATGTAGCTTTGTCTTTGCAAACAAGAGATTTCATTTTGTTTAATAACCAACATATACTGATTTCAAATGAGAGTCATTGGGTAGAATATATTAGTCTGGTATTGATTTTTAAACTTATGAAACATATTTTTTATTCAACATTCAAAAGCATAGAGCCACCTACATAGTGTAACAAAGTTCTAGTTGGTCCTTACTTTAGGCCAAATAAACCACCCCTTGCACAAGTCTCAGCAAAATTTTATACATGTATTAGAGCTACATGGCTGGCAGAAAAACAGACAGTTACTTCAAAACCACAAAGAAGTGGGAGCCCAAAGAATTCCTTTCTGCAATTCAATAAACAAGAGGAAAGATGTACTGTTTGCTGGCTCAAAATAGACACTAATTTTACATCTGTCTCTGAGGCACAGCAAAAAGCCAACTAAAGAGCAGTAATAAATGTCCAAAAACAGCATCAGTATCCAAAACTCTCCTAGTAATCTTCAGAGGAATTAATTACAATTCTGTGTAACAGTTGCATTGGCAAAATACACCCATAATTATACACAGGTACTGTACTGTATTACAGGGAGATTTGCCACGTGATACTGTGTTTACATGATAATTGATGGATAAGATAAAACTATTTGCATATGAAGTGCATATGAATTATTGGCATGGCTCCCCATTTTGTGTGGAATCATATTAAAGTTTCATTTTCTCTAAAACTGTATGTGTAATATGGGGTTACCAAAGGGTATAAAGCTGATACTTAAATTTGCTTTGTAGCAAATGGGCCTGGAAAGATATATCTGAATGTGCATTACTAAAAACCTGTATTTAAAAGGCTTCATAGTTTATTTATAATAAGCATTCTTTCCACCTCACCAGATTGCATTAAATCCTCTCTATTCTTCCTTCTAAGTAAACAATACTCTAAATTTTATCACCAGACCAATTAATTTTACAAATCATATGCAAAACAAATAATGGTTTCCCTTTATTGTCTGTTGATACAACTTTTTTCAGATTTTTGTATTCTGGTGACATGTAACAGAATAGTAGCAAAACTTGACATTTTTATAATGTCCATACCTGACGGAAAATTTCAGCATTTGCAAAAATGGCCTATCATAGCATTTAAACATTGCTGATAATTAGCTTGACATTTGAAATACCAGAACTGTTGTTTTGAAGATGCCCTATACAATGTTACCTAACTAACCCCTTTTCATACTTATATGCTTTCTCTACATTATTCTGTCAGTTATAGTACAAATAAGATATCAGTTGCTAATGTATTAACATGTCAAAGAACTGATACGAAGGGGCAATACTTCATCTTCACCAGAAGCAGACGTTTCATTGACGGAAAGGAAAATTACATATGCAGATTATAGAAAGTTAATTGTTAATAAGGCGGTCAATAATGATTTTCTATAACTCCACTCAAGCTAAGTGTGCCAATAAGTCTTCTGATGCCGTCATCAAATATTTATATAATACCTGCAAAGTGTTGCGTCCAGAGGACACAGGGATGCGCTATTCTTACCTCAGGAAGCTTCCTATCTGTTGGGTGGCCAAATACTTTGTTTGGGTTTTCCACAAGATGTTACTGAAATATCCAAATGAACTTTTTGGCCAACCCAATATTTGGAGACATAGCATTATAGAATTGTAGTGCAGAAGTACACTTGAGGTCAGCCCTGGACAACGGAAGTTCTACAGGTACAATGAGGTCAGATGACTCACCCACGGCCCTGCAGCCAGCTGGTGGCAAAGCCGGAGGCTAAAAGCACAGTTCCAGGCACACTACAGCCACATGGAAATATACATAATAATACACACTCTCCAAGAAGAACGCAATCTAAATTTAAACTCCACACAATCATAGTAAAGGAATGGAAATCCCTGGGACTTTGGGCAGTTTTATGCCCCCAAATGAAAATTGTCACTTAATTTTAAATTGCTTTGATGATTGTTACTTTCATGGATCCCTTTGAGTTATAGAAGCATACCAATTTGATCAATTACCAGAATCTAACAATACACCCATGTTTCCCACAATACTTTGAAAACAACAGAAATAAAGCGGCAGTTTCCAGAATTACGAGCTTGAAGACCTGTCTTCTTGTCCCAATCCTAACATATAACCAGCTGTGTGGCCTTGGCCTATCATCCAAGGAAACTTGGTATAACTGGGAAAAAACAATGATAAGGGGCTCCCTGTCTGTGAGGCTGCCACAAGAAGCCTACAAAATTGCTTGTGTGATTGCAGTTTGTGGAGCATAAAACACTGATAACTGCCAAAATAATAAAGATGGGACCATGGCTCCAGTGTCTTGTCTGAGCTGAGCCATGTGGTAGCTCTAAATGAAACATGAAGATCTGAATGTGTGCCAGTCACAGTTCTGGTGTTGGTGCTTCACTTTAAGATTGATTTGCAGGGGCTTCCCCGCTGGTCCAGTGGTTAAGACTCTTACACTCCCAATGCATGGAGCATGGGTTCAATCTCTGGTTAGGGAATAAAGACCCTGTATGCCACATGGTGCGGCAAAAAAAAAATTATTTTTAAAAATTGATTTGCAAAAGTATCAAGTAAGAGGTCCATAATAGGAGAGCATATGCTTCATACTTCAGCTAATACATGAGACAGACATACAACCTCATTTTAGAAATGTTTCTTCTGGTAATACGGCTTAAACTTTAAAAGAAGTCCTTTGGAATTTTCTGAGTCATTTGGTTTCCTAAATCTCTTAGATGTTTGGAGAACATTTCTATGTGAGCCACTGGGTTATGGTTTAGTTGCTTTCTTAGAATGTCTTTATGTGTGGTAAGTGTTGGGGGATGTTCTAAGACTCTTCACCTGAACACTGGCTTTTTATTCCTTCCTTTCCCCCCCAAAATTTGACTTCCAGGTACTATGCTATTAAAAACAGATTGCAGCTCTTCTTCAAGGATTTTTATCCAGCAACTTGTTTTTCCAGGGAAGATTTATCCTTGATAGCCCTTCTTTATCACAGCTCACTTGTCTCCTCTGCACTTAGATGGATAAAGATCACAGGACTCAATCAAGGTTCAAGTTCTCATTTAATAAGCAGCGGCGGGGTGGGGGCATCTCATGACAGACACAACAAGGCAAAGCAAATTCAAACAGAGATTTTTTTTTTTTCTTCTGAATTTGGATATGTGTCACTGAAATGCATGAGCCTTAATTTCACTATTTAAAAATGGGAATAACTTTATCACATGGGGATGCAAGATTAAGTAATGCTAGAAGAAGGGACCATGCCAGTTTGAAATATTCCCATGGAATGTGCTCTCCAGTACAAAACACTGATATAAAAGAACTACTATGAACATACTACAGTCAGCGTTTATACCAACTAGCTTGGTCACTTTAATTTTTTATCCCAGGAACATTCAAAGGCATTAAATCCGCATTATAAATTAATGAGTTGTAAAATGTCAGCTGATAAAACAAAAGCAGTTTTGAATATAGGGATAAAAATGTTTCCATTTCAGATTAGCTATGTAAAAAATATGCATATTAAGTGAAATGAGAGAGGAAATTCTGCAGTGCAGTGGCCCCAGTGGGAAGGGCAAGTTCTGAGACTCCACCAACTTCCTATTATAGGATCATCTTGGGATGACTGTAACCACTCATCCCCTCTAGAAATGATAGCAGCTTCTCTGTACCTGAAAGCACTTTGCAGTTTTATGTTAGAGATTTTTAAAAAAAAGGTTAAAATTACCAGAAATTTGCTGGGGCTCCACATAAGTTCCCACATGCAGGTAATAACATGTCAGTTATATAATTTTCCTCTCCAAACCTCTTCCTTAGAAAGGAAGTATAAAGGTAATGGCAAATAAAAATAAAAGGATCCTCCCTTCCCCAAACTATCATAAAAACAGTATTGGTCAGAGAATTCGCACAGTAAATTGTTATCTTTCAAGAAGACACCATATTCCTAGGTCACAATGTTCTAAGTGAAATTTATGCTTACCCAAAGACTTAGTATCTATTTTATTGTTGTTATTTTTTTACAAAAACAAGCATATTAGGGTTTTCCTTTGTATCTAGAACTCATAATGGTTTTGATTATCTTATTTAACTCCCACCAAAGGAAACTACTCATTGTATTAATGTTTGAATCACACATGACTCCTTCCTCTCCTTTCATTTAGTGAGTTTTTATAGTTGTAATTTCTGTCCTCTAGCAATATTCTCAGCTTCACTTTCTTGCTACATCTATCATATGCTTATGCTGTATGGATATAATACTTAGCTAATCTACACTCCAGAACACAAGTCATTCCCTTCAATGACTGAAAAAGTCTAACAGCATCTTCATAAGCAAGCCCAGTGTGATGGCACATTTAGGGAAGACCACCTAACAATTGCTATACACAAATAGTTTTCTATGCATTATATATTTATTTGCCAGAAATTCCACAATGTTTTATTAATCCATCAAATGACTATGTCTCCCAACAATATGTCACAAGGAAGTAAAGACTTTTAGAAGATTCTCTAATCGCTAGAATCCATGCTCATTCAACAATCTGCTTTATATCAACAATCAAAAAGAAAGTATCAAGAAATTATACAGAAAAGTATGCTGATTATCATGCCTGAAGGATATTCAAGAGGAATGCGAAAATAACTGTAATTTATTTAGGACCTGGAAGTATGAAATAATAAGCCTCTGAGCCATCAAAATTGTTTTGGTATTTTTTTATCTGACATGAGGGCAGACCTTGTCTAGCTTTAAGTTTTATAGTAATAAGACCTTGGAAATAAAACCTTGAATAAACTGAATATAAAGAAAGGGGAAATGTGTCCTTGTGTAAATAGATATTGTGTCTATCACCTTCCTCTGAAAAGGTTACACAACTTTCAAAGCCCATAAAAGGTGTAAAGTCAGTAACTGCCAGGGTATGTTGGAATGTTTTGTAAAAAATAAACA
>NC_091618.1:83590000-83592500 GCF_027580195.1 Bos mutus
TAATAAATTTAGATTACTTGCCAAATAATGAAAATCCATGTTATGGAATTATCTCCAGGACAATTTTCCAACCTCAGTGCTTAAAAGCAGGATATAATTTTTTTTCAGTGACTGATATTGGCTTTTTATATCTAATAATCACCAGGAATCTATGAAATAAAATTATAGATCCCATTCTTGGCTGGAACAACTGAGTCACATACATGACTTAGCTTGTTCAAATTTTCTACTTTAGGAGCTAGAGTGGGAGTTCTCTTTACACTTCTTTACACCTAAATAGACTAAATCAAGGTCAGGTCTTAGTTCTGAGGCTTATGTTGGTGGTATAAATTATAATCAAGGTCAATGAATTAGAATAATGTCACAAGGCAAGGGACAGAATAATGGACAGATCGATGTCTCAACCTTCAGAATATTTAAATAACCGGAGGGGGCTTTAGATGACAGGGCATATGGTTGAGTCTTTTCAGTCTTCCTGCAGTGGGTTTCACCCAGGCTTTTCCCGTTTCTGCCACCCAAACAGCATGTAAACAAATAGAGCAGCAGCAAGTTTTCAGGAGCAGGAAGACCTGTGCTTGGAACAATCTGGTTGTCAGAGACACAGCTCTGTTTGGACATCACAACTCTTATCTGCAGCCTTGCTCTAAAAGTAGTTCAATGACCACCCTTCCATTCCCTCCCTTCCTCTCCTTCAGTTGAGAGAGAGAGAGTCGGACAGGTGGCCTGGTGCCATTCCCTAGTATGGTTCTACTGCTTTTTCGCGAGCCCCAGTCCTTACTTGCCGCTGCTTCATTTGCAGGTAGTGGAATTTGCTGACCCTGGCCGCTTGGTGGCCTAAGCCTGGATGTGGCAAAAATCAGAAAGTCACAGCACTTCTGGGTTTATCTTAGTCACAAAAGGGCTTTCATTTTAGACCTTTAGTTAGTGCAGTAATTTCTACAGACTACCCTCCTTCACTGCAGAGAGAGACCAAATCATATGCTTCTTCATTTTTACCTCAAGTAACAGGTTATACAAATTAAACAATCACACCAGTGTTTGTTTTCAAAAAAAGAAAAAAAAGTAAATTTTCACTTCCTGAGGTGACAAGGAAAATTCCTCAAACGGATAAAGATGCCACCCTTTTGCTGTAAACAAATAAGCCTAAAATCTTCATTCCTTATTTCTTTTGGAATAATTTACTAAGTCCTGCCTAAGAGTTTTAGATGTAAGACACCCTTTTCTGTGTTAGTTTCATTTCAGTCATCAAGATTATCTCTTTTTTAGTTGACAGCTGCATGATCTATGACCCACAGCCTTAAAAAAAGGACAGTTTGAAAGTAACTATGAATTTTATCCATTCTCTGCCCACAGTTATCTTATGAAGTATTGATAACACATTATCTTGCAGAGCAGAATAATACTGTACAAAATGATACTAAGATATTGAAGACTTCTGCCTTACTGAAAGTTATTATTCAGAAGTTTACATAGTCTTCAAACACTTATCAGAAGCCCTAGGCAAAAAGAACAGAACCTCCATTTCATTGAGATACAGTGGAATGTTAGAGGTTTAGGGCAGATAAAGGCCAATCCTCAAAAATTCAGACTCTTCCTTGATGATAGAAGAACTACATAAATTAAAGTTGTCTCTCGTGGAGGTGAAGACCTGGATAGGGGTCTTCATATAATGACTGTAACATTTTATATCAAGAACTGCCTTTTGTAATGTTTTATGGTGGAAAATCATAGAATCATTTTACAAATCACTTACGGTATTGGGCCTAGAGAGGCCACACTACTGCATATGTGTATACATATTTTAGTGAAGAATACAAGTACTATATCAAAATACTTAATTTAACTCTTTTAAAATTAGTTTTAGAGTGGCAGAATTATCCAGAATCTATATAATAAGTCCATGAAAGGGTTTTCATATTTTAACTTACTTAAGGCAGGAAAAGAAAGCTATATATCATTGTGCCTTCTCAGTTTTCAAGCCAGGGGACACTAATATTGTTAAGACTTAGAATAAGTCACTCTTCAAATATTTTTTACAAAATAAATTAAAAATTAATCAGTACCCTCTGGAACAGCTAATATTTTTGAAAGAGGAAACTACAGACCCAACATATATAAACTTGTTCAAAATTTCAAATTACTTGACAAATGAAAATATATCAAACATGTTTCATAGAGATATTTTTTTATTTTGGGTGTGAACAGTTTATTTTCCTTTACAAAGCATATGAATTAATAGAAAGACATAGAAGGTGTATTTTCCCACTACTATTTTTCAATTGACAACATTTATATCATTCTTTATCTTTTTTTGATAGAGTGTGTTTATATTTACATGATACATTTTAAAGCAATGGCTACATTGGTCATACATATGAGAAACCATTAAAAAAGTTTAGAACTAAAATATATATCAGTTTTCTTAATCTGCACTTGTCTTTTTGTGCATACACTTTGCACAGCATAGGAAAGCATTTTGAAATTTTGGAATATAGTTGTA
>NC_091618.1:83595000-83600000 GCF_027580195.1 Bos mutus
ATGAACAAATGCTTTGACTTGTTTGTTCTTCTCACTCTTCCACATTCGTTCTCTCTACCCACCCTCCCCCGCTTTGAAAACCCAGCCTAGCTAATGAACACCTTACCTGCTTAGTTAAGCTGATTATGGATATACATTAATCTAAAGGAAGCATCTCGTGAAAGACACTCAGGTGGTACCTTTCGCTCTCAGCTGCAAACCAAGTCTAACCTTTCTCCCTCCAGAGCTTCCATTTGCAGCCCCCAACAGAGACAGAATAATGCCACCCAACCTTTCGTGGAGTGGGGTGGGAAGAGAGGTGAAAATGGATGTCAGAATTGGAGAAAATTCCTTAAGAACCTTACCTGACTAGCAAATGCAGAGTCATTTTAGACAGCATTCATAGACTTGCCACTTTAGGGAATCTCAGGATTATAATTACTGGTAGCTTTGCAATATCAACAATCTCAGTGTTTCAGAAAGTTATGCAATTTAATTCTTTACCAACAAATTAAAAACATATCCATGCTTTTACTTTTAGGTTGAAGTTGCATCAGCCATTCAGAGGTGGTCAGACATGTGAGGATCGTCTTACCCAGAGCCATTTCCTTCCCTCCTCCTTAATTTTTTGCCCTGAAATTAAGAGCTCAAGTTCTTTTATACTGGCAGTTAGACTTGGCAATCTTGGCCCACCTATTGGGGAGCACATCTAAAAACGTTTGCACTGGGTGGGCAATACAATTTCATATGTTCATTTGATCTCTTGGAAGATGCCATGTACCAACTCCTTTCATTTTCCCAAATAGGCCCTAAGTCAGAGGTCAAAGGATATTGAAGCTTCCTTCCTTCCTTCCCATGTCCCCTCTTCTCCTTTTCCTCAATCTAGAAGTGAACAGTTTTTCTGTTCAGTTAAGATTGAGTATATACACACATACACTAATGTGAAATAAATATACATATATGTATATATTATATATATATATTTTTTCTCTTCAGGACTCTGTTTTTGCAGAACATATTATACACATACCATATTTTCCGCAAGGCTCAGCAGCTCTTTTAGATGAATATTTATCAGGGCACAGAGCTCTTGACTGTGGGTATTCCTAGATCCCAGGGTATTTTAATGCTCATTAATCAGTCTACTCTTGCTTTTTTTCTTCACTCAAACACTTGTTTGATGACTCATAAGGGCACCGTCCTAAAGATTAAGGATCAAGCTTAATAACTGTAAATTTCAGAAGACTGATTTTAAAGTTTGATAAAAGTTGAGAAGCACTTTGGTGTTTAGAAGTTATCATACTTCTCTAAATGTCACCTCCTAAATTCTTCACACCCCTGTTCTGTTTTATTATAAACACAAGCATTTCTCTGGCTGCTCAGTATCTGGGCAGTAGTAGTAGCTTTAATTTTACAAAGGAGTGAGTTCTGATGGTGGTTGATGCAGATAACTCACAAGAAGCTTATGAAAAAGTAGAGCAAATTTACATAAGTGACTTTTATTCCTTTGCCTATGAAATCTATAGTAGTAAGTAGTGTGGTGTTAATTGCTCAGTCATGTCTGACTCTTTGTGACCCCATGGACTGTAGCCCGCTGGGCTCCCCTGTCCATGGGATTCTCCAGGCAGGAACACTGGAGTGGGTTGCCATTTCCTTTTCCAGGGGGATTTTCCCAACCCATGGATTGAACCCAGGTCTCCTGCATTGCAGGCAGATTCTTACTGTCTAAGCCACCAGGGAAGAGGTTTATATACAATCTATGGTATTTACTATATGTCTAACATATCTAAATATCTCCTTTCTTTGATTGCTGGATTTTGTTTATGACCATCAAATGTGTCCTGTATATTTTATTTATTCCTTCCTTTTATTTATTCTCTGAGTTACTCTTACTTCCATCTTGTTTATTCTTCATGAGAGTATATTTCTGACTAAAAAGAACACATTTTCTCATAACTCTCTAGCTTCTTCTCCCCGTCTATGTTAAAGATAAACTAATAAGCCATAAAAAAGGCACCAGACCACCTGGACATGTTGAGGCCCCTTTAACCCTGGCAGCATGGTGACCCTTAACCAGAAGATGAGTAAGGAATTCCAGGTTTACGTGCCCTTCTTGACGAGTCCATTTGGCCGCCCTGATGGGCCAATTCCAAAAAGGAAGTGAAGAAAGGGGAAACAGCCTTGTACTGGAAGTTGGAAAAGCTCAGCAATATGAATGAGTGCTTCTCTCTCCCGTACAATTCCTTTTTCTATGGGCTCTGGGGTCAAAATGCTTAAATTTGAGCTCTAGCTTCTCTACTTACTAACCTATGAGTTTTGGAAAAATTATTTAATCTACTTCAGGGCCTTCCTCTATTGAATGGGCAATGATGACAGTATCTATCTCACTGGTGGCTATGAGGATTAAGGAGTCCAAACATGTAAAAGACCTAGAGCTTGGCACACAGTATGTGTGCGATTAATGCTAGATATTATTATTGCTGTTGTCGTTTTTTGCTAAGTTCCGGGACAGTTTTAGGTGAGAGGAGGTTCTGTGTATTTCTCTCCTATAGTACTTTTGTGATTGTATCCTATGATAATTTACAGTAATCATACTGGGCCAATAAGGTTTTATTTTTTCTCGGTTTCTAAGTTTGGCAAAGGGCACTTGAGGGCATTGAAAGAGCATAACATGCAAGCATGAGACATAAAATTTAGGAGTTTGGAGGCACCTGCTATGAAATGGGCCAGTCTAGATATTAAACTAGGTGTGGAACCACCACCCTATATAAAGTAAACAGCAGAATTCTATTTTGCAGAAGCAGCAGCTCAAAGTTCAAGACGATAAGGGACTTATTGAAAGTTCATGCAGCTAAGTGGTGAAATTGAGTTTTCCATTTTTCATCTGTCTGACCTCAAAATGAAACATCTTTCTGAATGCAGCATCACTTTTCAATACTGTGCACACAAGGTACATGCTAAAAAGAGATTTTATGGTGTTTGACATTTATGTTGCACACATTCAAAAGAGATAAAAATAGACTCCATGCTGCTGATATAATTACTAGAGGCTATAAAAGCCATGCAAAAATCTGGAGAGGGGGCGTGGGAATAGTCAGGGGAAGAACATAAACAAGGGAGCAGTGACACAAACTAGGACAACGTACTGTCCTTAATCCCTTCACAGAGCTCCCCACGGTTCTGGGAGGCTTCCACCGTGGAAGAGCAAGCCTTCGTTTGAAGTTGGAAATCTCCCCATTTACAACAGTGGTGATGCCAGCAAGCCACAGGTGGGCACCACATGAGCAGGTGAGAACTGTGACTAGAAAGGGGAGGATGAGGATTCGGTGCCCCTAAAAGAGTACATCCATCCTAATTACCCTGCCTGCGTGCGCCGCTTATGTCATACTTAGGTATGTATTCTTTAGTCGGGTGGTTCAGGAGAGTTTTAGACAAATGAGCATCCATGTCTTAGAAATCCCAGAGAAGAAAAATTTAGCAGCATCAGGAAGAGCCAGGAGCTGAACCCTCAGCCCGCCCAAGCTGTGGGCAAGGAAGCCACACCATGATACTGAACTGGCATCCCTGCCCATGGCCAGGGGACAGCATCTCAGCTGTAGCTGAGAGAAACCTGAGAATGCCCTTCTGCCCTGATCCTCAGAAGGAAGTAGGCTGGAAAGGAAGCGGGCTTTGGAAGTCTGAGTAGAATCTGTACACAGAAGACAGGGAGGGCTGTTCAGAAAAACATGCTTGGCTATTTCCTTCTGGCTGCTTGATCATGACCATTCTAATTTATAAAATGGAAAGGAAAACCCACACTAGTAGGACATCCTAAATGACAAACTCCCCTTCCACTCCAGCAGCACCACTCACATCCCTAACATCACAAAACCAACAAAACCCAAGACCACCCGTAACCTGGAGTGAGCACAGCTCTAAAAGCCCAAATCCTTGCCTTCCTGGGCTTGCTGGTTGGGAGTCAGGCAGCTGGGAGCAGCTGACACTCAGACCCAGTTGGATTTAGCACTAGGTAAAATTTGGTCTTGAACCTTTGTATCTTCCCTTCGGGATCAGAACCAAGGTGGATGCCTTAACACAGAATTGGTGGCTGTTTTGAAAGCTGGCCTTGCTTTCCACCAATCATGGGATCATGTTCTTCAGCCAACAGTGACCATGAAACCAAATTCATCATCCTTGAGGAAAATGACAAAAACTGGGATGAAATGATTTTCTAAAGGTTATAAGCTGAGTCAGGGGTGGCACGAGGATTAAAATGTGCAGCCTTTAAGATGTCCAGTTTAGCATGGGATTTACAAAATTCAGATTCAGAAGAGTTGTTAAACTTGAGCAATGCTTTAGGAAAGGGCAAGTGACTTACGGTGTTTGAACAGAGACTTCCTGATAGATATTTTAGGCTAGCTCATAATAGACTTGAGTATTAAACTATGTTGTATTTATTGCAGCATTTTCAAGGGAAAATAGATACTAATTTTACTTTCAAATCTGTAAAATCAGAACTGTAGAAAGAAATGGGTGGTTTATAATTACACCTGACTTGCAGCAGGTCTGAATCGGGTGCATTTTTGAAGTTAGCTCCCTGCCTAAGCAGTGTTCCTGGGTCTCTGTAGTGAAGGAGTGGTTTTAGAAACTGGAAGTGTGGGAGTCGTGGAAGGAAGAGATGAGGAAAATGCTCAGAAAGAAAGGACATGGGAAACAAACACATTTAAATTTGTTACTACGCATGAGCTCATATTTCTAGCACTTTACAGAGGTCCTATGGAAGCTGTGAGTTCCAATATAGAAATACTACAGTCACTAAATTGGTGTTATATTTAAATCTACTTAGGAAGTAAGAGTCTATCTACATTCCTCATAAGCTTTTCTCAGGTAAACCTGGAAAAGAGAAGTCCACTGGAGAAAAGATCTTTCTAGCATTTAATCCTCTGTTTTCCTGGATAAACACAATTTGTGTTTAGGAAAATAAATCTCTGGAAGGAAGCTGTGCGTTTTATTGGCTTAGTGTCTCTTATGTGGTTATTTAA